>NC_143501.1:44187894-44493026 GCF_051622355.1 Phaseolus vulgaris
TTAAATATCAATTTAAAAATTAGTTTATAATTTTAGAAATTACTTTTGATATCAATAATTTTTTAATCTATAAAATAATATCTAATTTAGTCAGTAACTAATTATATTTTTTTTATCTAATTTATATTTAATAATTTTTTTATAAACAGTTATTCTAATTCATTTAACTTAACTAAGAAATAGTTATGTTCTCTGGAAAAATAGTCAAAGAAATTTGTCAATTTATATGCACTCTTCCAATAGATTTTGGGAAACAATGTTTACTTTAATCTTTCTATGAACAATTTGGCCACTAAAATGATGGCCAACAATGTTTAACCTACCATTTTTCCCAAAAATATGGGAATCTTTACTTAGTCTTTTAATACATCCACCAGTGATATAACAGTTTTCACTCATTTGATACTGTATTCAAGTCATAGAGCACACACTGCTTCTGTACTACGACCTTGCATGAACACGATCATATATTTAAAGAATATATATTATTTAAGATATTTATGTCTATATAATACTAATACTAATGCTTTAACCTAATGCATATCTGCATATATATATGTTAAAGTGACGAGTTTGCAAGAAGATTCGAGGTGATAAATGGATGATTTTGAAAGGGGCACTGGAACTGTATTCTTTGGACTTTGTTTATTTTAGTATATATATCCCCACCTACTTCTAGGCTTCCCTACATCATATAGTGAACAGATCGTCTTCCATATGCTGTTGAATTAAATACAATCAATGAAGATATATAGTATCAAAGGTGATTGAGATACTCAAATTGGATCAATCCCAAGATCTACGTGGTGGTTGAAAGAGCATTGATCCTGGTCTAAGACACTGTTCCATTAATATGGTAGTGGACCAGTAGGGACTAGCTACCTGCTACGCCTATCTGCTTCTGATTCAGTTTCACGATTTGTGGACCAAACTTATTTCCCTATGTTTTGGACTTACCAGCAAAGTGCACAACAAAATCTGATATGGGTAACCTAATTAATTAGATACCCCATATGACAATTGTGTTAAGGATATTGTTTAGTGCAAGATGGAGAAAACTGTGATGTGTTTTTGAAGGAGGGTCGAATACTAATTGAATGAAGTTCATGGAAAATAATTTTACTTTTGGACCACAACGAAAGGTAGCTCATAATCAAGGAAGATATTGTTTGAATTAGAAATTAGAAACGTATTAGGTTGATTCTATTTGTCTGCTTTAGGGAGATTTTGGATAATTGGAGGATCATACTTAGGACACTACTTTTTTATGACAAGAGTCCATAAACACTGAACATGCGATCGATAATAATGCATTTAAAGCAGTGCAGCGAAGATTAGCCTAGTTGTCATATCTTCCCTTATCATGATTCTGATTAACTCCTGATTAATAAAATAATTGGATAATGTTGGTTTCATATCTGCTAAATATAATTGCTTTGATACACGACCATGTTTTTTGTCGCATAATGGACCCAGGATATTTATGAATGCAATCACTTACATGGGAATGGTTTTGAATTAAATTTTTAACTGTGCAAATTCTGAAAACAAATTATTATTCAATGTCCAACTAAAATGCTTGAGGGAACATTACAGAGGCACTATCTTCTACATTTTTTTGCTTTCATATTCTCTTTTGAAGATAATCGTGTTTGAGAAACAGTTAAACATAAAATATAAATATCTTAAAGACTATTAATTATTGGTTACTTCTATTAGATTCAACTCTTCGGTGTTTACAAGACTTTGCCTACTTCAAAGATCCTATAAAACCTAGCTATATGTCGTTAACATCTTGATTGATCCCTTAAAAACATTGGTTCCACTTGATCACCCACTGTCTCTGGCCAGCTGGAGAATGGGTTGGACCATGCTTATAACGGTTTGTGAGGCGCAATAAAGAGACAGTGAGGGACCAACATATTTAAGATTTAATATATTATATTCTGGTAGGTTCATAGTCTGATATCGTTTATAGAGTTATTCACTTTAAAATTCTGAGAATTCCATCATGATTTAGTCTTTAAAAAATTCTTAGATAATTTAGAGAAGAAGATAGATATAAACTGTTATTGATTTCAACTCTTCAACTCTTAATGATGTGAAAATATATTGATACATAACACATGTGTTGGATCACAGGCTGCACCAAGGAGCTAGGAAGGACTAAATAATCCAGTCAGAAAAAATGCAAAACCAGAATCCTCTCAATGGTTATGATTTCTGATTGATTACATATTATTTTTATATACAAACCGCACACAGAATACTCATAAATAATGTAGTTCATATAGGTTATCCATTCAATAATGTAACAAAAAAAAAATATTTATTGCAGAAGGCTAGATTGGCCTATCTATGCGGGGATTCCTTTAGTTGAACAGATTCAATTATAACTTATCGGTTTCAATTAAGTGTTTATTCTTTCTGCAATTAGTGAGTTGCATGAGTTTCTTAAACCAGTTTAAGTTTTATTATATTTCAACACTACTTTTCCTCTTGTTTTTCCTTACTAATTCAGTACTACATGTATGACTTCCGTATCTCAAGTCATGGATTATTCTCATCATGCATCACTAACATTCATGTGTCTATTGTCACTTCTATAAGGTATCTGTGTGAATAATATAAATGAAGCTATCAATTCCATGAGAAATATAGTGTAGAATCTGGCATGCTCTCTTCTTTTCTGTTAAAGATCAAAGTGTTTTTATATATAACCTGATAGAAAAAGGGACTACGTAGAACAATATATTTGATACAAAAAATGCTAGAGTAGAGAGAAACCAAATTTTGACGTAAATAAAGACTCTGCGTTGGATATGTACCAAAATGAAAAACAAAACATAGAATAATGGACACACGTCTATGCCCCAAATCAAATTTTGTCTAAACTATCACTGTCATCATAGCTAATGCATTTATTGGAAGTGAAAGAAATGAAGAACATTCTAATACTTTATTGCTTTCTTGATGTGCGGAAGAAAATAGCAAGGTTTTAATTAAAATGTAGTTGTATTAAAAGTTTTATCACAATCTTTGATAGAGTGAAAGTTTATAAACAATATGAGCATAAAAACTTGACATTATAAATGCAGTGGCAGGCTCTTAATTAAAACCTTGTTATTGAATACCAACGCGCATGTTTAAATAAAATGATTTGGCTATTTAAAAATGACAATTAAATCAGAAGCGTGCATACAAAACATTGAACATCATTATGAACTCTATCTATATGTTTGGTCTAACTTCCATGGAAAAAGAGATCAATGACCTCGTGGTGTAGTGCATGACCTTCATGAAATTGAATCGTCAACTGCACCAACAACAATGGAAGATAAAGAACAACTTAACAAGTACACTGCTGTATAAATCACTCAAGTTAATCGGTATATATGCAATAAGAATACACCCGAATAAATAATATATTAAATTTTCCCAAGATATTAGCAATTTTCAGGTTCAGGGAAAGTATATCTTGCAAACCTGCAACTGGTTAAATGAGTGTAACCATATTGCTGTTATTTGAATATTCAGAAAATGAAACAAACAAAAAATCTTGTGTGAAGAACACAAAATATTTTACACTAGAATGTTGTGTAACTTCTGCTACTTACTTGAAGATGATAATGCCTCCATAAGCTTTATTTGCAGTTCAGAGTAATCAGTATCAATCATATTAGGATGATTGGGATTCTTCAGATCAGTTTATACAAAACGAATAATGATTATCAGTTTCAAAACTATTACCATAATGCTCAATGACAAATAAATTGACATGGTACCTCTGATTGTATGGTGTGTATGAATCTACCATCTCTTCTGATGGAAGTAGTGCTAACCACGCTAAGTCCTTCTTTATGTAGAATGTCCAATAATCTTGACATGGGAAACACACTTCTCCTGAAGCTATAACTGCACATAATCTCAAGGCCTCCAGGGAAAGGATGAACAAAAACCAAAGGTGGAAGATGATGAGTAGTACAAGAGCTTTCATTCTCAGGACCAGTGCTGCTGAAATTAGACACCTTCAATAAGGCATCCCTCTTTGCTTGCAATTGCTTTACCTTATCTTGAAGGTGGTTGATATAATTCATAGCCTCATGCACATGATCTGAGGCTGAACGCTTTCCCTAATGATGGTCATCAAGAATATGGAATAAAAGCACCCCTAATGACTAGTGTGTTTCAAATTTCAATTACTCTTAAATTACAACTAGAAAGAAGATAAAATTAAAGAAATAAACAGTTCAAAAGACAAGTTGTTTGTGCGTAGAAGGTGCTTACCTTAATATATTCTAAAGGCAGAAGCGATCTAAGGTTGGTGCAGAGTTTTCCCATCTCTTGCCTTCTTTGTCTTTCAGTTTCCTTATGCATCCACTTCTTGTTTTCATCCATTGCAAGCTTATAAAATCTTCTATCTCACCAACAACACAGTGCTAGCTACACCTTCTTCTTGTCCTTTCTCATTTGACGTGTATCAATGCATCAGAGGACCACACAAGATCTGATGATCTTAACACACAGTCAAGCAAGGTGGATAGAAAATTGAAACTGAAAAGACCAAACTATTCATGACTGGGAGTGGAGAGGATTCATCATTGTGTATGCTATCTTTTTGGGGTTGGCGAAGATACCAAAACAAGAAAATCAAGTGTAGTTGATTGTTAGGGTTTGAAACCACTTTCCATTCTCCTTATACGCTAGGATTCTGAAATCCTTCCCTCATAAGATTAGAATCCATCTCATCTGCCATATCTGTACTCATATTTATATTTTCTTTTTCTTTGGTGGGGCACAGTGTTTCCTCTCTTTTTGAATGTGAATAATCATCGACTCTATATTATTTACTTCCATTATATAAGATTTAAGGTATGATTGTTTGGTAGTAACTTAAACTTTACCTTCAAATTGAAAAGGGACAGAATTTTTTTTGTCAAAAAAAGTAGTTGAAACTGATACTAATTTTAAATCAAATTTCATACTCAATTTTAATATTTTTCGTGAAGAATATTGTTTTTAATGAGTTTTAAATGAATTTTTATTTATATTAATATATAAATTTTAACTTTTCCTTTTTTTTCAATATAATTATTCTGCTCCTGATTAACTGAAGTAACCAAGGCTCTTTGATGTTACACAACAGACAATGACGTGGTAGGTTTCATTTGAAGGTAATGCTTAAATCCTTTATTTAGACATCTATCTGAATATATAACATTTTATCGAATTTTTTTCCCTTTCACATTATATTATTTATCGTATAATTGACTACTCATTAATATTTCAGTTAAACGGTCAACTTATTGCTTAGAGAATATATTCTTACAAAAAAGTTTTTGTGATTCCAAATAATCTAGATAATTCTCATCCACATATCTCTCTTACTATTCAGACCCTTAAAATAGAATTGGATGAAGTGTTGTACATTACTGATATTGATCTAATTGTTGCATATATTCTATACTCCCCTTACAATCTTACATGTAAAAACAAAAACAAGTGATTAACACTCTCATCATCGTCTAGCTCGGACATTAAACATAACTTGTTTTTTATCAAAATTCCTGTACAAGTGACTTATCTTTTGTGATGACTAACAATTCTATTACTAAAGACATGTATATGTTTATAGATTAAGACTTCTATCACACTATAAAATGTTTAAATTACACCAATATATTGCATTTTATAAATATTAAAACTAACTCAAGTTATAAACATTAATTTTTTTATTAAATATATTATTTTTAAATCCACCTACCTTTCAAGTTTGGTATTTTTTTTTAAAACTTACTTAACCTACTTGAAAAAAAAAAGATTGTACGTGAAATTTTATAAGCTAGGATAATTGACACATTGAGACTTTTGTATATAGAAAAAGATAAAAAAAGGCTATATATATAATATTTATTAATGACATAATGAAACTATTCTAGCTTCTTTTTTTTTATCAACAAGAAACAACTAAATTAAAACGATCCACTTAAGGGGTGGTCCAACCCTTATACAGAATAAAAATGAACAAAAGTACATCTCCATCTACACACCTACATCATAACGAATCTCCTACTGCCTTCCCCTACATTATCAGCAAAAGTAAGAACATTAAATCGAATACATACATACCAAGGAGAGAACGAAAAATTCAGTGCTGATATCTTTGAAACAATCCAGGACCAAACCTTAAGCTGTGCTAGGGAAAAAACATCAGAATGATCAACCATACCACCCTTAAATAAACAATTATTCCTGTGTCTCCAAATTTCACTAACCAATGTTATCCAAACATTACCCATAATAAGATTAACTGAAGTAGATGCATCTAAGATTTTGAAATGTTCAAAATGTGACCCGGGGATGTTATGATCAACCGAACTCAGTCCTAACCAATCATAACAAAGATTCCAAATCTGCCAAGCAACTCGACATCCAAAGAATAAATGATTTGTTGACTCTTCTAACTTCCTGCAAAAGCAACAAAGATTGCTTTCGATCCCTATCCCTCGTCTCTCCAGATTTACCTTGGATGCAACCTTGTTTTCAATCACCCTCTAGGTTGTAACATGGGCTGAAGGAAGTGCCTTAATCCTCCAGAAAAAATTGTACAGTCTCGAAACTTCCTCTCCTCCGTCTCTCCTTAAAGACCTATAAGCTAACTTGACTGAAAACATTGCTGACTCACTATCCTTCCAAACCCAATTGTCCTCTAACTCCACCTCAAGCTTCTTGTTAGAAATTATCTCAAGAAGCTGGCTTACTTGATTCTCCTCCCAAGCAAAAAAAACCCTTCTCCACCTTAAGTTCCACTCCCAGACCCCGTTAACCCATGATAGAGATCAAATAAGAGAGGATTTTACTAATGGAGGAAGAGGTCATTCACCCAAACATTTGAAGTTCTTCCTTCTAGTCTTCTAAAAAAAGAATTAAAATAAAGAGAGGACCAAGCCTAAAGCCAAAAGAAGACTACAAGCTTTCAAGAATGGACTTCAATTAATATCTCTTTTTATAGTTTCTTTTGTATAAATTTGTAAATAATATAGAATAGTATTTAGGTAGGTGCTAAGAGGGAAACCTAAAGATACCTCTTGTGTAAAGCATCTTTAGATATTAGCTTTAGAAAAATCTAGAAAGGTATCCCTTCCTTCTCCACTTTAGGCGGTAGAAGTGGAAGAGTTGCAAGGTAACCTTGGTTAGCTTCCTTTGTAAGCTTCTTGTACACTCATGACCGGTCCTGGTCCTATAAAAGGAGGGCTTGAGTCTTTCTAATACAGATTTGATATTTTGAGTAAAGAAATTCTCCCAAATTGGTGAATGATTGAGAGACTTGTGTCTTCTCCTCTTCTAGTCTCATTTTGAGTGCATCTTGGAACCTCAAGTGGCGGCATCTACACTCATCTTGGAGCCTTACATCCTTCAAGTGGCGTGTTCATCTCCAAGAACTCCAACCACATAAGTTCCCTATTTCATTTCATCTTCTTCATCCATTTTTTCTTCATTCCAAATTACCCATTTTTGTTCTACTTGTTTGTTTTCACTTTCAATCGGTGCAATCTCTTCCTTATGATGTCCTCTTTCATTTGCTGCACTTATATTCAATTTTAATCGGTGCAAATTGGTTGTTCTTGCTATTTTTGTCACGTCCTCCATGGGTATAATTTCTATATGTTGTGTTCTTGAGTTTCTATCCATGGGTTTGTTGTTCAAAATGGGTTTCTATGTGAGTTTGGTTTGGTTACTTGTGTTTTGGTGAGTTCTTGAATGTTAAGAACATTGATCCAATTCTTAAAAAGTGTCTAATCATATTCCAACTCTTGTTGAATCCATAACATGTTCATATCATATCTCCATCATGTTATTGGAATCATATCAACCCAACTTCCACAATCACATAGACTTGCCTCCTTAAGAAAAGACAAAGAATATAATCTCATAAATTTATTTTTCAAAACTACAGAGGCTACCCAATTGTTTGACCAAAATAGAATATCCCTCCCATTTCCAACCTCCCAATTAAAACAATCTTCAAACTTTCCTCCCCACTCCTATGAATTCCATACCTTCCTCAGATCTCTCCACCACAATTCTAGCTTTTCTAAGTCTTTCCATCACTTTAAAAGGAATTTTTTTCGGTGAATGAGAATGTCTTTGAGAGAAAAAGAGCAATTTTATTAGGAGCATCTATCCATATTTCTTTATTTTATAGTTAGAAAGGTTGTGTAGTTTAGTAGTCGAGATCAACCATCCTAGAGATATTAAGGGTAAGTCTAAACCTTGATTAATACAATTATGTGTTATACGAACAACAAACTAATGGTAAGAGTGATCATAATATTTATGTTAGTCCAGGTCTAGAGGTCCCAAGGCCAAATATGACCCTATAAATAGGTTAATTCATAACTAGATAAGGTATGTATTTATGATAACATGTATTGTCTCTGATTGCCAAGTGCTAAGTTAAGCATTGGAAAACATTTTGAAGGTAGATCTTCATACCAAAACTAAGAGTCAAACACTAGACTGAAGATAGATTTCAGGTCATTGATAGAAGAGGTTTTTGTAAAGGAGATCATGAGCCCTCTAATAACAGGTTAAAATTGGTAGAGTTGGTAAAAAGGGTATTTATTGAGCAAGAGGAATTTAGAAATGACTCAACTCATTTTTCATAATGAATCTTTTTTTAGAAGCAAATGAGGAGAAAGATTATTATTAAATGTATCTTGAGGATGGCTCTTTTATAGATTAATAATTAATTTTAGCAAAACTAAGATTACGGGAAAAATGTAAATTTGACCTAGTTGGTGGAAGTAGTTGAATGACTTAATTGTATTGTGGAAGCAATACCATTCAAGTATATGTCTAGGAATGCTGATGAGTGCACATGCAAAATGTATATCATCATGGAGACCAAATGATGGAAACTTTAATCTAGATTGAATTTGTAAGACAATACACATCATTTGGTGGAAGAATAGATTCTATCATAGCATTGCTTTGCCATCAGTATACAAAGCTCCAAAACAGATTTTGGCGTTAATTCTAGAAATGAGGTGGGTGTTTTTTGAGGTATAGAAAAGTTAGAAGACAGGGAAGGTATCATGGGTTAGACAGTTTGATGTGTAAAGTAGATTCTAAATTATATCGAGCTTTTAATTTATGATATTATTTTTAATTTTTTTTAGACAACAACTTCTAAAATTGTATAAATTTTACTTGATTCTCCTTGAGCTAATTTTTAATAAGTTCACCGAGAATTACTTGTATTTCTCTTCGATTTAAATTTTATTATATTATGGCATATCTTATAATATATCTTGATTTTTATTATATTTTTAAATTCGTGTTACTATTTAAGGCTTCTCAATATTTTTTTTTATACAATTTAACATATACAAATTAACAACCTTCAAGTTAATTTCTTTCACCATAATAAATGTTTTTAAGTTTTTTTTATTAGCAATAAAAAATAATATAAGTGGGAGTATTAGGGATATTTCAACTCATGTAAAAAAACCCGACTAGGTATAAGGGTGTCAAAAAAACATAAACTTGGACATATGCATTTTCTTATTTGTAATTTAAGGTGACATGGATCATATTTCTAAACAAAATGATAAAAATAGAGACTGTATTCCTATTCTTGATTATTATTTTTGTAAGGATCTAGAAAATAACCTTAGAGTAGAAGTGGTATATTTTAAATGATACCTGAATATTTTATTATTAAAATGAAAATGACATATAAATAGAAAATTCAGTTATTCAGGTTTCATTTTCAAATAACTACCATCTCTCTAAAAGTTTCCCTTTTCCTTTCTCTCTCTTCTCTTCTCTCTAAGATTTTGATCTCCTCGTTCATCTGTTTGACGATCAGAGTACGCCATTAGACTCCTGGAAATGAACTCTACAAGATTGCCCGATCAGACTACAAGATTGCCCGATCAAAATCTCTGATAGATTCCTTTCCTCTCCTTCTCTATATGATTCTGACATCCTTAGTTATCAGTTTGACGATTAGAGTCTGCCATTGGACTCCTGGAAATGAACTCTACAAGATTGCCCGATCAAAATCCTAAACAGAGTAAGTTCATTTTTGGCCCTTTTCTTTGAGTCAAATTTTGAACTTGATAGGGTTGTCTCTACATGAGTTTTACATGTGAAACTTTTAGCTTTAGGGTTAATTTCTGTTAACTCAAGGTCCTAGTTATATACTTAGATTTTGATTAGGACTTTATGGTGCAGTTTAATTATGCGTAGATTTGGAGCTCTTAGTGAGGATCAACTAAAGTTCAGGTAAGGGAAGCTAGTCTTATTATTTTCAATAAAACCCTAGGATAGAAGATTTTGGATGTGGAGGTGACGTGGTCACCAATTCCAATTGTTTTTGCTTGCAAGATTGTCTCTTCTGAAGAGTAAAGTAATATATTGACTAGAATGATTGATTTTGAATCTTTTATATTGATTTTAAGGTGACTAATTTGTTGAAAGTGTTTGTGATTGAGAATTAAAAGTGTTTGAACGATAATATAAATGAGTTGAACTATTCTTTTTTAATATTTTGTTGAATTACTTAAGTGAGATGTTTGATGAGAAGTGGTTGTGTGATTTCAGATGATGATTGATTTAAAGAGCATATATTTGGAATTAATTATGGGTTTAAGTAAAGTTTGACATATATTTGGATTGTTTAGAAAGTTTAAATATGAAGTGATTGATTGGTGCATTGATATGTTAAATGATGTATGTAATGAGGTTAAAGTGTGATCAAGACGTAGTATTTTCAGGAAAGGAAATACCATGTTGAGATTGTTATTAGGGTGTATTGATTTGTGAGTGTCCTGTGAATGAGACGATCCTGACTCTACTGGTATAATGGAATCACATAGATGAAGTTATTCAGTTGGTGAGAGTCGAAGGAGGTCCATTTGGCTGAGTCTGAGGTTTGAAAGAACTTATCAGAGCATATCAAATGGATTTGCCCTATCATATGAAGATGATGAGATATTGAGATAATTATGTGCATGGTTGTGTGGGTTTCACAGCAGTAGTGTGACAGGTGCAGGTCTCTGGATGCTAATTTCAATACACGAGTTTTCCGGAAGTAAAGTCAAGTGTCTATGTGTTGTGAGTCAGTAAAAGTCTGACATATGAAAGATGAATTTTATGAATGTAATAGACACTTGATGGTTTGAGAAATCATATGAGAATTGATGAATTATGCTTATTAATTTGAAATTTAAATTATATCAAAACTTTTTATATAGATAGCTTACCCTATTATTTGTTTGTGTTTGTTTCTTTATCTGTGATGATCGTGTTTTACACGGGAGCAGATGAGATTGCAGGTAATAGAGCTCCTTAGTGAGCAGCTGGAGAATGAGATAGTTTTATTTGAATGCTTTGTTTTGTTGTTAAAACTTTTGATGTATATATTAAATCCCTTTGAAGAGGGATATTTCTTTTGAGATACACATATAAGAAAGTAGTATATGTTATTTGTAATTAGATATTGCTTGTTTTACTTTTATTTCATTATATATGGGTAAAATTAAGGATGTTACATTATGGTTTCGAACCTTAGGAGACCTAAGGGTTATAGGATTTTTTATGTGTGCTTTAGTTGGTTTGTGAGTAAAACTACATAGTTATGATTTTTTTTTTTAGATTTATCCTAAATCTTTCTTTTCTGTTGTATAACATGGCTCCTAGACCTCCTACCCCTCCCCAACCTTCTTCTGAGGTGAACCAGATTGTCAAGGCTATTGAGATGATGGCAAATGCTATCCAACAACAAAATATGGCAATGGCTCAGAATCACCAGGCAGCAATGCATCATTGGGAGACTGCTAGATCTGCTGCAATAGCTTCCCATGTCAGTCAGTCTCAGGAGCAGATGGGACTGACAGAATTCATGAGACACAACCCACCTAAGTTCACTGGGAATGCCACTTCTGACCAAGCAAACCAATGGATAAGAGAGTTAGAGAAGACCTTTAGGGCAACCTTCTGCCCTGAGGATAAGAAATTGATATTTGCTACATATTTATTGTCTGGAGAAGCAGAGTTCTGGTGGATGGGAGCTCAACAGATGATGGAAGCCAGAGCTGAAGTATTAGACTGGGAGAGTTTCAGAGTGAAGTTTTTAGAGAAATATTTTCCAGATAGTGCAAGGTTTGCAAAGGAAGCTAAATTCCTCAGGTTGGAACAGGGAAAGATGTCAATGAATGCATATGCTGCTAGGTTTGAGTACCTAGCCAGATTCTACACCTAGACTACCTCTGAGGCTTGGAGGTGTAGGAAGTTTGAAGAAGGTTTAAAACATGGGCTGAAAAAGACTATAGCTCCTATGTGGATTAGAGAGTTTCCTGCCTTGGTGGAGAAGGCGAAGATGGTGGAGACCCTAGAAAATGGTGATTCTAGGGTGATCAGATCACACCAAGGAGGGTCTTCTAGTGGGAAGGCCAAGGTGCAGCATCAACAACATAAGCCTTATGCTAGACCTCCACAACATAGGACAGGAACATCTCTACCACAGTTTCAGCAACAACCATGGAGACCCACATGTTATCACTGTGTTGGACCCCATTTGAAGAAAGATTGTCCTCAACTTTCATCGGAGAAAAAATGTTATACTTGTCAGAAAGAAGGACATCTATCAAAAGATTGCCCTAATAGGAGGAGGATAATTCCTAGAGGTAACTTGCAGTCAGGAAGAGGAGGGGGTGGTAGAACCCAAGCAACTGAAAGGGGAACCCAAGCAACTGAAAGGGTGTTTGCTATGTCAGGAGCTGAAGCATCTCAGTCAGGTAACTTGGTACAAGGTGTATGTTATATAGCTGGTAGATATGTGAAAGTTTTATTTGATTCTGGAGCGACACACTCTTTTGTATCGAGTTTATGTGTAGCGGAGTTGGGTCTTCTAGTAAAGGAGTTGTCGTTTGAATTGTTGGTCTCTACACCAACATCAGGAAAAGTTTTAACCTCTACAATTTGCTTTGAATGTCCAGTAATAGTACGAGGACGCAGGTTCAAAATAAATTTGATCTGTCTACCTCTTCAGGACCTGGATGTTATCCTAGGGATGGATTGGCTATATGCCAATCACATTCTCATAGATTGTGGTCAACAGAAAATAGTGTTTTCAGATTCCAAGAAGTCAGATGTGATATCTGCTCAGCATGTGTGGTCAGAATTGAAAGAAAGATCAAAGTGTTTTGTAATCTTAACTCAAATGGAAGATAAGAATGAAGAAGAAATGAGTAGTATACATGCGGTGAAGGATTTCATGGATGTATTTCCAGAAGAAATACTTGGATTACCTCCTAAGAGAGAAGTAGAATTCTCTATTGATTTGGTACCTGAAGCTGGACCAGTGTCAATGGCACCTTATAGAATGGCTCCAGCTGAGTTGATTGAACTAAAGAAGCAAGTTGAAGATTTGTTGGAGAAACAATTCATCAAACCAAGTGTATCTACATGGGGAGCTCCGGTGCTTCTAGTTAAAAAGAAAGATGGAGGGTCTCGTTTGTGTGTAGATTACAGGCAGTTGAATAAGTTGACCATCAAAAACAAGTATCCTCTGCCCAAAATTGATGATTTGATGGATCAGTTACATGGAGCCTTAGTGTTCTCAAAGATTGATCTGAGATCTGGATACCACCAAATTTTGGTAAAGGTTGAAGATGTTTAGAAGACAACCTTTAGGTCTCGTTATGGACACTATGAGTATGTGGTGATGCCGTTTGGAGTAACAAATGCTCCAGCTCTGTTCATGGATTACATGAATAGAATTTTTCGTCCTTTCTTGGATAAGTTTGTTATAGTCTTTATAGACGACATACTTATTTATTCAAGGACTAAGGGAGAACATGAAGAGCATCTGAAGACAGTGTTGGAGATTTTGAGGGAGAAGCAACTATATGCTAAATTCTCTAAGTGTGAGTTTTGGCTGAAGGAAGTCAACTTCTTAGGACATGTAATATCAACTCAGGGGATCTCAGTGGATCCAGCCAAAGTGGAGGCAGTGCTTCAATGGGAACGTCCAAAGACAGTGACTGAGATAAGGAGTTTTGTGGGTCTAGCTGGCTACTATCGGAGGTTCATTGAAGATTTTTCCAGGGTAGTAGCTCCTTGACTCAGTTAACCCACAAAGATCAACCTTTTGCTTGGACTGACAGATGTGAGCAGAGTTTCATAGAGCTGAGGAAAAGGTTAACTAGTGCTCCGGTGTTAGTGATTCCTGATACAGGAAAACCTTTTGAAGTTTACTGTTATGCTTCACATCAGGGTTTTGGTTGTGTATTGATGCAAGAGAAAAGATCAGTTGCATATGCTTCAAGGCAACTCAAAGTTCATGAGAGAAACTATCCAACTCATGACTTAGAGTTGGCAGCTGTGGTGTTTACTTTGAAGATTTGGAGGCATTATTTATATGGAGCTCAATTTCAGGTGTTCAGTGACCATAAAAGTTTGAAATACTTGCTTGATCAAAAAGAGTTGAATATGAGACAAAGAAGATGGATGGAGTTTTTGAAGGATTATGATTTCCAACTGATGTATCATCCAGGGAAGGCTAATGTAGTTGCAAATGCTTTGAGTAGAAAGTCAGTACAGGTGTCAACCATGATGATTGAAGAACAAAAGTTGATTGAGCAATTCAGAGATCTAAATTTAGGAGTGAAATTTCATGTTGATCATATTAGTTGTAGTTAGTTAACTATAACTAATGATTTTCTTGGAATGATAAAGGAAAAGTAGTTAGAGGATCCTAGTCTGAAGCGTACTGTGGATTTACTAGGTACAAATCAGGCTAAAGACTTTGTGATGGGAGAAGATGAGATCTTAAGATTTAATGGCAGAATTTGCATACATGCAAATGAAGAACTGAAGAGAATGATCCTAGAAGAGGGTCACAAGAGTTATCTTAGTCTACATCCCGGTATGAATAAGATGTACCAAGATTTGAAGGAGTCCTTTTGGTGGTCAGGCATGAAGAAAGAAATAGCTCAATATGTTGCTACATGTTTGACATGTCAAAAGGCAAAGGTAGAACATCAGAGACCTGGTGGTTTGTTACAACAGTTAGATATTCCTGAGTGGAAATGGGATAGCATTGATATGGATTTCATTACTCATTTACCAAGATCAGTAAGGGGTCATGATGCAGTCTGGGTAATAGTTGATCGACTAACAAAGAGCGCTCATTTTCTTCCAGTTAATTTGAGAATATCTATGACTAAGTTGGCACAGTTGTACATCAAAGATATTGTAAGATTGCATGGGGTGCCTTCTAGTATTGTTTCGAATAGAGATCCCATGTTTACTTCACGGTTTTGGCAGAGTCTACAAGATTCTTTGGGAACTAGATTGAGAATGATGTATGTAATGAGGTTAAAATGTGATCAAGACGTAGTATTTTCAGGAAAGGAAATACCATGTTGAGATTGTTATTAGGGTATATTGATTTGTGAGTGTCCTGTGAATGAGACGATCCTGACTCTACTGGTATAATGGAATCACATAGATGAAGTTATTCAGTTGGTGAGAGTCGAAGGAGGTCCATTTGGCTGAGTCTGAGGTTTGAAAGAACTTATCAGAACATATGAAATGGATTTACCCTGTCATATGAAGATGATGAGATATTGAGATAATTATGTGCATGGTTGTGTGTTTAGTTGAATGCTTTGTTTTGTTGTTAAAACTTTTGATGTATATATTAAATCTCTATGAAGAGGGATATTTCTTTTGAGATATACATATGAGAAAGTAGTATGTGTTATTTGTAATTAAATATTGGTTGTTTTACTTTTATTTTATTATATATGGGTAAAATTAAGGATGTTACAATTTTTGATTTTTTATGCAAGTTCTTTTTCTGTTCTTAGTAATTTACTTTTCTTTCTATTTACTTTCATAATTGTATTTGAATTTTCTTACGTAAAACCTGTATTCCTTTTATGTTTTCTTTATTGAACTTCTTGTTTATAATTCACATTGTCTTTGATTTCAAGTTTTATAATTTACTATTTAAATGTACCTTCTAATAAACTTTGTTAAGAACATTATTGTTTGAACATTTTAATTGTTTAATTTTGATTATTATTGATAAAGAATATATTTTATTTTATTCTGAACTTTAAAAATCAAACATGTTATAAAAATGTTTGCATTTCAATGTTATAAAAATGCTTGCATTTCAGTGTTGTTGATGTGTGAAAATCATTAAAAATTTTAGAAAAAAAATAATTAGTTATTATATTGATTAAATTAAATATTATTTTAATTTTTTTTTAAATATTAATATTTAAATTAATTTATATTACTGATAAAATAATTTTTAAATTGGTATTTTTTATATTTAAAATTAATTTAATATATTTAAATTAAAAATCATGTTTGATTCTTATTTTAAATAAAAAAATCTAAAATGAATTTTTTTGTTTTATTTTAATTATTATCTAATTTTTCATTGAAATTAACTCCGTGGTGGATGAAGTTTGAATTTGAAGTTGTGTAAAATGTTTAAATTCCAACCTTCATAATAATTGTGGTGAAAGGCTAGTAGTAAAGAGCAAAATTATTGCCTTGTACAGTTCCAAAATTGAACCATCTCTGTTTTGTCTATGGTGAACAGCTAGCTGAACATAAGTATAGTATTTATTACGCAAAACGTGGCTTCTTTTTTTCACTGTTGCATTAACGGCTGCATAGAACAAAGATATCTTGTCAAATGTGATTGCTGTAAAGCATCTTTCTTTGGGTGAAAGAGACAATATTACAGACAATTATTCATAAGGAACTCATAACTTTTTACTTTATGTGTACTAAACATAAATCATTAGAAAACGATTTTCAACCCAATAAAAAACCATTGCTGAAAAAAAAGTCAAGAAAAAACAAACTCTTCGATGGATCCATTTTTGTGTTCACCAAATTGAGGAACTGAAATTAAAATTTACTTACAATAAAAAGGACGTTGAACAACTATTCAAGAGGATACTAATAATTCCTCCCTTACTTTTTAAAAGCCCCTTTTTTAAATATGTATATATTGTAACAACTCTTACCTAAGATTAAAGTCATATTTCTTTCAGAGTTTTATTAACTTAATTATACTTTAATAAACTAAAAACTTAAATATTTTTAATAATTTTTATTTTCAATTATATATATATATATGTATATATGTATTTATATTTTACATAATATTAAGATAAAATTTAACTTATATATATCACATATTTATATAATTATTCATAGCATCGTTTGAATATAATGAGATTCATATTCTCATTTTGTTTCATAACAAAATATGGAAAAAGGAGAATAACTTTTATATGAATAAATTAAATAATCAAACATATTCTCATTATAGATATTTAAAAAAAATAAATTATTTTTATAATGATTAATCATGACAAATAAGTTTTATAATGTATATTTAAAATTTACACACACACACACACACACATATATATATATATATATATATATATATATATAAATTTAAATATTATATAAAATTATTTTATGTTACTTAATATTTACTTATTTAAATTTTCAATATAAAACTTTCAACTACAAAATACTTCAAATCTTTACTTTATTGTATACTATTGTTATTATTTTTATTATTTGTATTATTATTATTATTTGTATTATTATATTACATGAATATGTTAATAATCACTATCATAATATATAACAGTTATGATAAAAATTAATATTTATTACATTTTTAAATACATACTTATAGTTTATATATATTTATTTACTAACCAAAATTTATATTCTAAATTAAAGTATGTAATAGGTATAATTACTACAAGAAAAATTTTCAACTATCAATTATAAATAATCATAATATTATATCACTAGAAATTTGAACATTTAATTTAATAGTGTAGAAATGAGTTGCAAACTTCAAGTTTTAAGTTTTTTTATACGGTTCTAACATAATTAAGTTTAGATGATTTATATATATTATTATGAATAAGTAGGGAGTTTCCCTACTGTCTTCATCATAAAATGGATTAAAAAAGATTTTGTTAAAAGAAATTTGAAGTACAATTGTAATATATTCCGTACATTTTCAGATGTTCAACAACTTGATACTTTAAAATATAGTATGGAAGATGAAACTGCACAATTAAATGTGCTTAATTGTAGTTAGTCCAATAATTAGAGAGACTCCTACTTAATGTCTTACATTAGTTTGGTTTTCACAAGTGAAGCACGCAAGAGTTAATTAGTTATAATTTATAGCTTTGTCAAGCTCTTTTTTGGTACAATAGCATTGTCAAGCTCTACCTACATACATATATTCAACATCTTGGTTTTCAATTCATGTAAGACACAAAGGACAAAACATATACAATAAATAAGAACATATATTGGAGTGAAGAACGAGTAGGTTTCTCCTATGAGTTGTTAATCCAATGGTAACATTGTGGTCCCTTCTACATTTGACATCAACGATCAATTTCCAAAAGCATGCATTACAAACATGGGAATAAACTATTAATAAAAGTTTCCCCACTTAATTTTTGTTCTCTTAGCACTTAGGAACACATGAGGTTTCAAGATGCTCAAGTGGAGTAATTAAAAAGACAATGTATCATATCCCAACAATATTGTAAAGAATAACTATAGCTGTTCGAATTTGCTTCTGTTGTCTGTTGTGTGGGGAAGGAAGCTTTAACAATGAATAAACAATGCATTTAATGTTATAGAAAGTTTTGAGAAAAGGTTATCACTATCCCATATAAAACTTGGGGAAAGCAAGAACTTAGGTCATGAACCAATAACTAAAAGGATCACTCTCATTTTTGGTTCAAAGGGACACCCAAAATCAACACATCACTTAAATGCCCCCATTTAAATCCATTTATTTTTTATTGATAAAAACATACACCAATTACATCCATTACAAGAAAATCATGAAATAAAAACCAATTTTTAGATACCAAAATAATTAGTTGTAATAGTAACTAAATTAGATACCATTTTAGAAACTAACAAAAATTTTGGTTTCTAAATTAGTTTTTATTATTGTTAGATAGTTTCTAAATTTGTATCTAATTAGAAACCAATGTTTTAACTACCAATTATTTAATTTCTAAATTTGGTAGCAAAAATCTTGGTTGCTAATTAGATACCAATTTAAAAACTATTTAACAATAATAGAAACTAATTTAGAAACCTTTTTTTTTTAGTTTCTAAAATGGTCTCTAATTTAGTTATTATTGCTACTAATTATTTTTGTCTCTAAAAATTAGTTTATATTTCATGATTTTCTTGTAGTGATCATTGTTACTATTATGTCATTTTTTTACTATTTATCAATATAATCTTTTTTTTCTTTTAATTAGAAGTGTTTTGGAATAAATTATTTAATACTATGAACTTTAAAAGTTAAGTCTAAAATAAATAAAAATAACTTCTAACTGTCTTGTATAGTATGAAAATAGAAATAGTAATATTTATTTTCTCCTCCAACTCATTTATTTTCTATTCCTTTCATTTATTTTTTATTCTCATCACATCACTTTATCACTTTTTCTATCTTTACTTTTTTGTTCTTTCTATTGTTGTTCTTCTTTATCATCTTAGTTGATTAAAAAAGAGGGTGATATTATTTTTCCCTTATTTTATTTGGTTGAGGTCATGTGATTGACTCACTGAATTACTTAATCTTCTGCACAACCATTTTCCATTTTTTGTTCTCATCGTGTTCATTGGGAAAGGGCAGTATAGGGATTCCCTGCTAAACATATATACAATAATTTATTGAGTTTGAAGAAGTCTGTTCCATTAAGCAAAACTCATCAACAAAACGTTTGCGTTTGATCGTTACTAGTTGCTAATGAATTGTTTAATGGAAGGTTCGCTTTAATTATTTTAGAATTCAAATTTATTATTTAATTGCTGAGAGATTACAGGAGATTTGCTCAGCTTAAAAAATATATTGAAACGCAAGAGCTCAGGAAAAAAAATATAATTTCTTGGTGCCATGAATTAATTGATGCTTTAGGTTAAGATTGTAGGTTTCCAGCTACCGCAGTCATGTTGACAATAACAACGCCCTTTAATTCTGGCTATTAACTATCTTGTTTAACTATATATATATATATATATATATATATATATATATATATATATATATATATATATATATATAATTATGAATTGGGAAGAGTTATACAGACAAGTAAATCAAGCAACTGACAACAATTTTTTCTTGAAAGTTTTTTTATAAAACTAACACTACAACAACAACAAAATTACTAAATACACTAATTTTATAAATAAAAAATAACTAATTACTATATTAACTAAATTATATACTATTTTATAAACTAAAAAATATTGTTATTTAGAATAATTTCTATTATTAATAAAAAAATATAAATTAATTTTTAAATTAATATATAATTAGTAAGAAACTAGTCTATAATTCTTTATTGACAATAGAGACTATTTTAGATATCAATAAATTTTTAATCTATAAAATAGTGTATAATTTAGTCAATATAAGAATTAATTATTTTTTGTTTATAGAATTAGTTTTTATTTAGTAATTTTTTTTATTGAAGAGATTATTGATTGGAATATATTTGTTTCGTGTAGAGAGTAGAGGAAACAATGAGTCCTCTATTCTTTAGTTCTAAGATAACAACTCTATTGTAGAATATGTGCATCCAGGGTAAGTAGTATAGTACATGACCAAGCAAAGAACCATTTTCAAGTATTTATCCTAATGGAGCTTACTGGCAAAGGTAATAGGTTTTACGGGTCTAAACTACTTGGGAAATTGTGTTTGGAAATGTATGTGGATTTCTATTATTTGGGGAATTTGGAATCATAGGAATAGGATAATTTTCAATAATGCAGTGGTGGATCCTGTTGAAATTTTTGCTTTGGCCCAAGTAAAGGCGTGGGCATGGGTAAGTTATAAATTTCCAAAGTCAAATTTCTCTTATTCTGATTGGTGTATTAATGTATATGAATGTTTAAAATCAATACATTGATGATTAACACCCTTTCTTTGCTTTTTGTTGGATTCTTGGTTTGCATGAGAGTAATGTCCTTGGGGTACAACTTTAATCGTAATGGATGCTTGGAAAATGCAGTAGATAGCAAGGAGGCAAAGTCTTTCTTTTGAGCTGATACGCAAGTTGCAGGATTCCTTGATAGCTATTTTGGTTTATGTATTGACATCTTGTTGTTTTTAAAGAGGTTAAGATTAGCAGATATATGTGTAGAATATGTCTATGTTTAGGCATGTTATCTGGAAACCTCCTTTCTCTAGTATAAGGAATTGTGTAAATGGGTTGGAGTACCCCTAGTACTTCTATTTATTAAATATTTATTGCTGATTAAAAAAAAAAAAAAATATATAGGCTTTGGAGGTGTATATGGGGATAACAATCTTTTGGACCATTTGAAATCAAATAAATATAATAGCATTTAAGAATGAAATTTAAATTTCTAAAAGTAAGATGAGGTTCTTAGATGACCATATAGGACACTTGATATATTAGGGGGAAAACTGAGGTAGATAAGTAATGAAGAAAACAAGGAAAATAATGTTGTAGTGAGAGAGTGGAATATGTAAAATATATATTGGGGTTAATATGTAGATATATAAATGAGGCATCACACACAAAACATGTATGATTAAGCACTACAAGAAAATCATGAAATAGAAATCAATTTTTGGAGACTAAAATAATTAATTACAATAGAAACTAAAATAGAGACCATTTTAGAAACTAAACAAAAAATTGGTTTCTAAATTAGTTTCTATTATTTTCTACTATTGTTAAATAGTTTCTAAATTAGTATCTAATTAGCAACTAAGGTTTTAACTACCAATTATTTAGTTTCTAAATTTGGTAGCAAAAACCTTAGTTGCTAATTATATACCAATTTAGAAACTATTTAACAATAATAGAAACTAATTTAGAAACCAAATTTCTTTTTAGTTTCTAAAATGGTCTGTAATTTAGTTATTATTACAACTAATTATTTTGGTTTTTACAAATTGGTTTCTATTTCATGATTTTCTTGTAGTGAAACCTACATAAAAGTTGTGGTTAAACATGTTGAGGTACTTGTTGTCAGAGGTTTTTTGGAATATATACCTATAAGAATTGTATCAACGTCGAATGAGCAATGAAAGAACTAGATAATCATTTATGAGTAACATGTGAGTGATTGTAATAATTTTAGGCAAACAGGTTAAAACTTGTTCAATTAAATAAAATGACAATTTGTAAAATAGGGTATAAATATATAAAGAGATTAGTTTTTATGATATAGGTATTAAAAGAATTGAGAAAAAGATATTGATCGAACAAAATCGGGGAAATAATGAATTAAGTGCACACAAAATCAAACTAAAATACTAGACAATGAGCTTTGGCTATACTTTAACCATGGATACCTTACTTGAGTATAGAGGAACTGAAATCAAAGAAACTATTGAGGTCTATTTTAGTTTCAAATACGTATTAGCATTATGACATGTAATTAGAACAAAATACTAGGTAATTATTGTAAAGTCTCTTTATATATATATACGAATTTCATGCATACTATTTCAAGGCTAAATACTAAAGAGAATGCTCAAGTGTCTAATACTCTAAAATAAAAACTTATAATTTTCCATAATTTGTTTAAGAAATTCAAAAGACACAAGATCTAATTAATTAAATACAGTATCTATCCTTATATTAGCCTAGGCGTCTACTTATATATAGCAAAATATAAGTTGAAGAGAGCGTCTACTACTTTATGCATTTTTATAGAGAATGTCTACTGATTTATTCGTTGTAGAAAGTTTCTGATGCATTATATTTTCTTCATCATGCCTCTTAGACACTCAAAACTTTAATTAAATGAAGTTTTGAGTTTTATTTTATTAATAACATATTTTTTATTTTGAAGAATTATTTCTAAGTTGTGTTAAAATCATTTTTCAAAAAGAATAATTATTAATCGTCTACCGTTGGAATAAGAGGATTTACTTTCGGTTGAACTCATATATATGTATATTATAGATTTAGCATACACCCATTCAAGTTCTTACATATTTACATATCCATTTCTATATCAAACAGTTTCTACATAAAAGTGTACATATTACAACCTTATATCCTTATTACTACGTATTTCTTTTTTTACATTAATTATTCAATAGACTTCTAATAATAATTTTCATCGTATTGCAGTTGGAAAAAGGTTGATCAAGGAGTTGTTGTATGCTATCGAATGCAAGAAGATGTTACAACTACTAGTCCATATAGTACTAATGGAAAATCCGAATTATGGGTGAAGATCAAAGTAGAGTAGAGTGAACAATTCCTCTAAAAGCAACTTAATTGTCTACCACATCCAGCCATGTCCCGAGAATTATAAGCAGAATATTAGGGGCATTCATCAATTTCTTTAGTTCTAATTTGTAGGTAAATTATAAAGAAATAGAAATGTGAGATATTTATGTTAAGATAAAGTTACATCAAAACAGTAAATAATAAGTGAAGCATATTCATCTGATGTGTTGGAGATCCCACATCAACTAGAGATTAGAGTCTTTCATTGTATATAAGTGGGTGCAAACCTCAATCTCATAAGCCGGTTTTATGAAATTGAGTTAGACTTAAAGTGCATTTCGTAACATGGTATGTTGTCACTCCACTTTGTAACAAGATGAGGTAAGAATTTGAATTGAACTGATAAAAAACTTCAATAAAGTGAAATTCAAACTAAAAGAATAATTCAAATTAATTATATGTCAAATAATTCAGTATCAAGTCTAATAGAGTTGAAACTAACTCAACTCGACTCAAATTATACTTAATCTAACTTCTTAATCCTAACTTGAATATGCTGGGAAATTTTTTAAATGTTTGTGCCATTAATATAAATAAATAAAGATATGGGCAAACTCTTTATTTTTTCCCTATAAATAAAGTAGTAATAAAGATAGATTAAATTAATGAAGTGTTACCTAAATACCTGGTAACAACCCTTTTGTTTAATGATGTCTGCCAACTACCTACACTTCAAAATCCCCATAAACATTATCCGAAAATCATTGACTACATTTGACTTTGTCTCCTTCTTCTGACATATGTAAATTGCTTCTATTCTCTGGGATTTTCCACAAGTGGTTGTGAAATGAACCTTCAAAGAAGATCATTGCTTTTTGCTTTTTCTTATTTATATTTTGAACTGTGGTTCACATTGCTTTGCTGGAAAGAATTTTTATTGGCCTGTTCACCTATTATTTACTATTTTAAGAGGCCTTTAATAACTAATAAAGGAAGTGTTGTTAGGGTTTGTGATCTTTTGAGGGCATTGGATAAGGATTTCCTCTTATTCTTCATTGTACTTTAATGTTGGACATTGTTTTTGCTTATACCAGATTCTTTGTCGGTTAATCAGATATTATATACTAAAAATTATTAAATAAAAAATAAATAAAATAATTAATTATTATATTGATTAAATTATATATTATTTTTTTAAAAATAATACTTAATTACGTTTTATTATTAATAAATAATTTTTAAATTAATATCTAATTAATTATCAATTATTTATATTTTAAAATTAATAATTAAAATTTTAGTGACTAATTAGATATAAATTAAAAAATTAATTATCAATAATAAAAATTAATTTAGATACTAATAATTTTTTAATTTTTAAAATAATATTTAATTTAGTTAATATAATAATTTTTTAAGATTAATTTCTATTTAATAACATTTTGTAGTAATATTTAAATAATTATTTTCTATAAATAAAAAATATTAAAAATACTAATATTAATTCATTAGTTTATGAATACATATTTAAAACATATTTTATATATTTATTTTAATTTTTTCATAAATTAACTTTAATTTATAAAGAGATTAATTTTATTTTTCCATATCTTTTATTCTAAAATTCCTTATAAAAAAACTCCTCTAAACATGGCGTTGATGATAAATTGTAAAATACATTCAAAGTTATTTGAAACTGCAAAATCTTCTTAGTAAATAAACATGTGTAGTTTGATAAAAATAAAAATGTTCATACTATTTCTTAATAAAAAATTATACTTTAAAAATTAATATAATATTTTCACAACGATATTATACTGATATAACAGATAATTGATGAGTTAAATAAAAAATATTGTATTTAAATAAATTGTCCCTTTCTTAATTTAGTTTAGCTAAACGTCACTCTAGGATTCCAACTTCAGGCACAATATGTTAGACTCACCATTATTGGTTTTAAGTCAATTTTTAAAACTTATATTGTTTTTTCGATATAGATAAAGACAAACAGAAGAATAATTACTATATACTTTCTGAAAAACACCACGTGCCCTAATCATCCTTTTATCACATTTTAAAATTTGAATATTTCACAGTTTCGTTGATTCAGTAAAGCTGATGGTGAAGGAAAACCTAAGATACTGCAATAAGTCAAATCCATCCATCACGGAACATTTTTATTTTACGTACACATAATAAAATGTAATATAATAATAACAAAAATGTTATAATTTTTATATTTTTTATTATTATTACAAATTGAATAATACTTCATTAAATTCAAAAAGCTTGTTAAATATCTTAAATTATAACATTTTAATTAAACATTTTTAAAATCTCAAGTTAATTTATTTATTAAAGAAATTTGATCCTAGCTTAGTCCATACATAACACCCTCTGGATAATTTACACTTTCATATCATACCGTTGACTCCAAACAGCTCAGAACATATTGATAATCGATAACAAAAAAAAAATATGACTTTTAACATATTAATTAAAGTATATATTAATAGTAATTAATTATAAATATTAATTGTGACACGCATCCTAATCTAAATTCATTAGTAAGAAGTCTCATAAAATATTATAAATAAGCAAATAATTAAGATAAATATATGTTATTATTATAATATTAATTACTTTTAAATATTAAATACCATCTTTAGTGTTCTTCTATCAATAAACTTTCCATGAATAAGCAAATTCCAAATATTAGAATAACACTTATATTTATTGTGAGGAACTAAAACGTTTGAAAATAAATTATAAATTACTAAAATTATTTTAGTGATATTCCCATATGTGTCCACTCACTAACTGAAGATCAGAAGTAGTTATGCTGCTTCCCTATTAGTAAACACTATTATCTTTCTAAATAAACAATATATATATATATATAATGTTTTCTCGACTGAAAAATTTAAAACTTAGACTTATAATAAGGGATTCCTGCCGTCATAAAAATCCTGCTACTGATACTGTTCCATATTTTTATTTAAAAGGTTGTTGCCACCATTAATATATAATGTTCTTATATTAGTTGTTCACTTATTTTTATTTGGGTCAAAACCCACAAGACCAAATATATGTTAGAGAAACATGAACTTTAACTAGAAAGTATTCATGCATTCTCTCAAATATTCTTGGAGTGATTTATTTATTTTTGAGTGTTTTTTTGTTCACATAACTACCAAAGGTCCTTTTCAGTAGTGATGATAGGAATAAATGTCTTTGGTGTCTTTATATAATTGCCAAGAGCCCATCCTGTCTGATTGTGTTTTGTGTGGTATGTATCTTTGGGTCAAAAGTTTGAGAAAAAAAAGGGAGTCATATTTAAGCCAGAGATGCAAATAACACAGTTGTTACCAGGATAATATTTTGAATTAAAGAGGAAAGATATAAGATTTAGGGGAAGAAATATGGATAATAAGATTAGTAGTATAGTATAAAATTATTAAATAAAAACTAATTTTAGAGATAAAAAATAATTAATTATTATATTAACTAAATTAGATACTATTTTATATATTACAAAATTATTGATATCTAAAGTAGTTTATGATGGTTCTATGTCAAGATGTTAAACTTATGGAAGAATATTCAAGAATGTAATTGATAAGTGCCTAATTTCAGTAATATTTTATATTAAAATGTAGACACTTATGAGTATTAATTGTTAAAATAAATATAAAATAATTCCTAATTTATGAATTTATATTTTTTTACATATTTTATGATCTTTATTTGAATAAGAACATTTTATTTCCAAATTTGGTGTTAATTTAAGGTTTCTATGGAAGAAATGAGAAGACTGAGCTAAAGAAGAATAAGATAAGCTAAAAGGAGAAAGTTGGAAGGTCCCAGAACGCACAAGTTTACAAAAAGCCCAAATCAGCATCAGAGCATCTCGCTCAAACGAGTCCATTCTTGCTTGAGCAAGAATGCTCCATAAGCATTGGACAAAATGGACCCTTGTCTCACTCAAGCGAACTATATCTCGCTTGAGCGAGATAACGTCAAAGACATTGAGCCTTTTTTATGTTTCAAACAAGCCCATCAGCGCGAGGCAAGAAGTCACCTAACCCTATCAAATTAGGTTAAATAAGGGGCTTGTGGCTCAACCTTAGTGTGTCAAATTAAGAGGAAAATACCATTGAGTGACTTGTAACCCAATTGGAAGAATAGGAAAGTGTGGGAAACATTAGAGGAGGCAACCGGCAAGGAGAAACATCATGGATCTTCTTTTCATGTCATCCCTGCTTGGAATAGTCATCATGTGTGGCTAATTCTACCTTTGGGATTGAGAGTAATCTGTTCAAAACTTTGATGTATTGAGGTGTTATTTAAATATAATATTTTGTTCTTGATTGATTATTGGTATTATTGTTTTGTTTTTAATTCTTGATCTAGAATCTTAAATCTGACTTGAAAGTATTTTTATGGTTCTGACCTAAACAATAATACTTAACATATTTGAGTGTTAGGAATAGACTTGAAATGTTAATTTCTATTAACATCTAATCGTAAAGCTAAGTTATTTTTATAAATATGCGAGGAATCGATATTTAGGAAACACCTTAAGAATTTTATATCCAAGGAATCGATATAAATGATTTTTATACGGGCATCGATCAAAATACCAAAAAGCACAATATTATCATGCTACAAAAGAGTGAGAAAGATGAAACTCAATCCCTAATTTCCCAATTGAAGCAAACACTCTTTGATTTATTTTCTTGTTAATTCTTGCCATCATAACAATTCTTTAACAAACTCTTATTATTTTGTTTATTATTTAGCGAATCTTTTACTTGAATATTCAACTATTCCTTGTGGGTTTGATATTCGTCCTTAGGGACACATTATTACTTTTGACAACACGGTGCACTTACTGTAAAAAGTCATCAAGTTTTTTAATTTGGTTTGGGTATTATTTTTGCTGCATATATGGAAAAAGGATGTGGGAAATGCAAAAGGTTAGCTTTATGGCTCTCGACACTATGCACTCATAATACCCAATTTCATATGCTTTTCCATCCTGCCTAAACTTTGGTATGTTACTTACTTGACCTTGAAGCCAATCACTTATGCATTGAGTTTAGCTGGGAAAGGTCTGTCTTATGGTTTGTAATTACTCTCTTCTCAATTGTCTTGTTCACTGTTACACCCTACCATACTGCAACTTAGACAAATTATTGATATGTGAATTATCCTTAGTAAAGAGTCTTGTCTCAAAGACTATCCTCCTGCTGTCGTGATGCTTGGCTAGTCTGCAATTTTCAGCGCTACATTGTCTTAATTCCAAACATACAAAGAAGGGAAAAGCACAAGTGTTCTCTATTGGTGGTTTTTGGTATATATGGGTTGGTTTTCCTCACATGCCTGGTTTACATAGGTATAAGTGGCCTAATAGGATCCAAACACATCACAAGAACTTAGAGGGTGAGTGAAATAAGGGTTGGATATCAATGTCTATAACAAATGAATATCATACAAGCTTTTGATCATAATATGCTTTGTGTCTGCACCATACAAGTAACTTCCAAAGGTGATAGAAAATGGTTTTAGTCAAAAATGATATCTATGTAAATCAATTCATTGCACACATGATGGTTGATACAATGGATGCAAGACAAATCCTTTGGAGCAGATGCTGCAACTGATGCATCTGAAGCAATGGCAAGAAATTTGGCAGTATCACAATTTTCTGGGTCACAAGAGCTAAAGCAAATGCAGGGAAGTGGATGTTGTTAGGTTGTTTTGAGCGTAGGGTGAGGGGAAAGTCTGGGATTAACAAATTGGAATACCGCAATCTCATTTCATGTTTGTAACACCTTTTCTTCCCAATTAAACATTGATATTCCAAAGTTAGATCATAGGGGAAGGTCAGTGGGTTGAAAATTTGTTTAGGAAGTTTTGTGTTTTTTTGTGGTTAGTCTATATGGTTTGTTTTTTTTTTGTATAAACTTATAAGCAAGTTTCCTCTTTGACACATAGTTTAGAGGGAAATTAGAGGAACCTTTTTTATACAAGGGTTGAAGTATGCCTTAAATACTCATTTTTATTTAATTTATTCATTATCGATAAAAAAAATGGTTCCACATATCTTTACTCCCTCATTTGTAATTCCTTATTTCACCAATTTGCTTTGTCTGCCACAAAGCTCTAAATTGTCTGTTGATCACTCCTTCTTTCACAAACAAACTTATGTATCCCAAGAAGAGTTTAATGTTATAAAAATAATCCTTCTCCCAGACCTCCTTCTAAGTTGATTTCTTTCTACCTCATCCTTCTAACCTGATATCTTTACACATAACACTAGATTAAAATATCAATCTGCATATGAGAAATTTGATTTGGCTATCATGTTCCTAATCCATGCTAACAACTTAATTTGAGCCTCACAAAACACTTGTTTTGCATCTGCTATTCCATTTTGGAATATAATATTGTTTCTCTACTCCCAAAGGTTCTAGATCATTGTAACTCACATCCCTTTCCATATTTTGTTGCCTTTAGAGTTAAATTATGCAAAATAAAACTAAAAAAGTGTTCCTTAGGTTAATTATGACCTACGTTGTTGATTCACAAACAACTATCACAATTATACAATACTTGTATCGCCACCTTACATTTAAAGAATAGATGATTAACTGTTTCACATAAGCATGAACACATTGGACATAATATATCATTAATACCTATTCCCCTTCAACTCAAGTTTTCTTTAGTTGTTACCTTTTCCTTCACCCCCTATTCCCCTTATTTACTATATCATAAGTTGACTGCACTGAATACTCTCCATTCACACAAGGTTTCCAAATCCTTTTATCCTCCCGATCTCACCTAGGTGAACCCTTTTTAGATCGTCCATAAATGTTTACACCAAAGGTTTCTCCACTTAAACCACTCCTCCGTACTATTTATCAATTCCAGTTGTTGTTTTCCTATAATCCTGTTTCAAACACCCTCATAGATTTGGTTACAACATTTTCATACAGTCTAGGTGTCTTTACCTTAAACACAACCCCCCCTAACCACTCATTTTCTTGGAATTTAATGTTGTCTTCATTTCCCACTATGCAATCAATATTATCAAAAAACCTGATGTCATTTTCGCTCTTACTTATGTTCTGAATATCCTCCCACCACCTAAATTTATTTTGACTCTTTCTTTCACCTCTACTCCTTCAACCACCATATTTGGACTTAATGACCTTTTTTCGCAACCAGTTTGTATTTAAGCTCAACCTTCAAATCCATTTGCCCAATAGTACAATGTTAAAGGCTTTAAGATTTTTCACCCAAGCTCCTCATCTCTTTATACCTACAAATATCCTCCCATTTCACCCATGATATTTTCCTATTTTCACACTAAAAAAAATCAGATTTATCGATGAATTATTAATATTATTTTAAAATTACCTTCACCCACATAATAAAAAGTTCAACTCTATCTTTTTAATGCTCATTTCTACCACTGCTAGTAGCTTTTGTAGAATGATAGAAAATACAAAGATAATGTTGTAAGTACAACTTTAACCAAACACACTATACGCGCAAAGGATAAATCACTACAAAAAAATCATTAAATAAAAATCAATTTTAGAGACAAAAAATAATTAATTGTTATAGTCAATAAATTAGAGACAATTTTAGAGACTAAAAATATTATTGGTTTCTAAATTAGTTTCTATTATTGATAAATAGTTTCTAAATTAGTATCTAATTAGCGACTAAGGTTTTTGCTACCAAATTTAGAATCTAAATAATTGGTAGTTAAAACATTGGTAGCTAATTAGATACCAATTTAGAATCTATTTAACAATAATAGAAACTAATTTAGAAACCAATAATTTTGTTAGTCTCTAAAATGGTCTCTAATTTAGTGAATATAACAACTAATTATTTTTTGTCTCTAAAATTTGTTTCTATTAAATGATTTTCTTGTAGTGAATGTTTTCTTTTTTTGCAAGTGATAATTTTTTTTCTAGGTTTAGTGATCAATGACTCCTAAAAGCTAGTTTGATTATGATTTCTCCTACCCATAGTTCCAAGTATTTAAACGGAATAAACAGTGTTACACTTCATTATCCTTGAATATCTCTCTAGGTGATTTCATTGCATCTCAATCCTTTCTATTTTTGTCTTGTAAAAATTAACCTTATAGTATAAGTCAATTCAAAATACTTGAAGATACTTTTTATGGTTATAATAATTTTTGTGAGTATGTTCCATATATATATATACAATTAATTCAATTAATTGAAAATTGCTCACAACTTTTCCAATTATTATATAATTAATGTTAACCTTGTTTTTCACACAAACACTTTTCTCCATAGGTATTTGAGCTAAGTAGGGTTAAACTAGAATGAGTGTAAAGAGAGTGGGCTAAAAGAACAGTGACCAGTCAGGGAAAGGATACATCTAACTACTATATCTGTGTTGAGTGATTTTTTCAGATTACACAGTTTTCTTATAACAGCATATATTATAATATTTTTTAAATTAATAAAAGGACAGTGTAGGAGTAAAATGGACATTATTTTTTAACTTTTTTACATAAGAAAATATCGACGTAATTTATTTTATATTTTGAAGAAAAATGCTTTGGTAAACTCCCATTAAATGCTAAGTTTCAACGACCACGTTCCTTGTTCTATACGTTTAATGTTCATTTTAATAATAATATACCTAAAGTCACTTGCGCATAAAGCAAAATTTATTTTCCCAAAAATCTCAAAACTACATCATTTATGCAACATAAATTATACATATCAATAAATTATACATTGACTGATCGTGATGGTTGAATAATTTAGTGTTACGTACTAAAGCACATAATTCTTTTCGCAAATCATATAATATTTTTTTTTATCACTTTATACGAAAATATTACATGATAATTAAATACATATAATATTTTAGACATATAAAATATTTCAATACTTTGATTTTTTTTAAAGTTTGAATGTTAGTAGGAAAAACAGTATAAGAAGATTTAAAAATAATTTTTGTAGGTCTATAATTTTATAGTATAAAAAAGTTGATTAATGAAATAGTACGTTATCTAATTTTTTGGAATATAAGTAATCATGGGCTGGTAAAGATAAAAATTATTTAATAATTAAATATAAGGCTACACTAAACACTCTCAACCTGAGAAAATCACTTAGTGAAATAAATTAATTATTGAACACATATTTATATATGTAGAAAAAGAAAATTAGATTAAAAGAATAAGAATAATAGTGATCGAGCACGTTGGAAATTAAACTTCTTTTTTTTTTCTCTCACATACATCTTTCTTTGAAAATAAATACGTTTGAAACTATATAAAACATTAAACACAACACTTAAGAAGGATTAATTATTAGTTTATCATATTGTATGAAACTATTCCCTTTCACTAACTCAACCTTTCACTATCACTCGAAATCTCTATCTAAATTATGTGAACGTTAATGGGAAAGGTAGGAGTCGCATTTATGAACAGTGTCCTCAAATAATTATGATATAAAACTAGAAGATTCTTACGTACACTTTGCCTGAAACAATACGAAAAAGGCTTTTGACAATACTTGACGTGGGGTTAAAAACTATTTAATATTTTTCGTAATTTTATTTTGTAAGAAAAAAGTTATAATATTTTTTTTATTTTTGTCTTTCTGCACCAATTTGATTTTTAATTTTTCAAAAATAATATACTATACTTTTACTTAAGTATTCTATAATATATTTTTAGAGTTTATTTTCTTTTTCTGTCTTCCTTTTCTATCTTTCTTTACCACATCACTCTTTTTATAATACCTTATTTTCCCATATCTTTTATTCTTATAAAATATGTTGCTGAGACCGTGTTGTTAAATAATATCATTCGTTTTCAAGATACATTTTTCTTTCTTTTAACATATTTTCACATAATTAAATTTATCTAAGTTTTATTTTCAAGCAAGTAATCATTTGTGAAAATAGAAAAAGTACTTTTCAAAATAAAGAGTGTATGTTTTAATAAAAAAATTGAAAAGAAAGTGGCATTAACATTTGTTTGAGAATGTATAGGGGGAATCTTTGGCATGTGAGATGTGAAAAGCTTTGTTGAAATAGGTTATTATTAGCCCAAATCAAATGTATCTGCTCCTTCAGCCCCCATATCCAAACTTAAGGATAGTTTAGAGCACTCATTGAGCTGAGAGGGAACCATGTTTCCTTTACAACGAGGCAATGAGCTGGTTATCCAGTTTTCTAATAGCTCCAACCACCAGCAGCACAAAATCTCCCAAGATCTGATTCTGGATGATTATGCTTCACTGGATGACAATGTTTCTGGGAAAAAATTCTCTAGAAGCCAACCAGAGAATCTTTTCTGTGAGGAAAATAAAAAGAATCATGACTCTAACGAACATGTGAAGAAGATGATTCACAAGGAGATCGAAAGGCAAAGGAGACAAGAAATGACTACCTGCTATGCCTCTCTTAGATCCCTTCTCCCTCTTGAGTTCATCAAGGTAAAACACATATGTTCCTTTGTTTTGTTTTTTTGCTTTTTATTTTCTTGCACTCTTTATAACTTGTAGAACTCCTTGATTGAGATCAATTAGTTATTTCAATTTTAGTGGATACCCTTTTGGAAATCAGGCTACTCCATCATCTAATTAACTGTTAGTAACCATTCTCTTTGTGAGAATCTAAGTAAAACCCTCTTTACTTCTATATATAATTCTGATAATAACTGTTGTTTCATGGTTACCCTCTTTTTCTTTTTTGGTTATGTGGTGTGTTTCAAGCTTTCTGGGTTGCTTAGGGTTTTATTGTGATATTTTTCAGGGAAAGCGTTCAATATCTGACCACATGAACGAGGCAGTGAATTACATAAAGCACATGCAGAACAATATCAAAGAGCTTGGTGCCAAGAGAGATGAACTGAAGAAACTTTCCAGTCATAGCAATATGGAAATAAGCCATGAGGGCTTGCATACATCTTGCAACTTTACTGTCCACGAGAATAATGGTGTTATAGGAATCGAAATCACCAGTGGCTTCAGAGAGGAAAAGCCTAAAGTTTCCAAGTTACTACAATTGCTGATTCAAGAAGGTCATGAAGTTGTTAGTTGCCTTTCATCAGAAGTCAATGGCAGATTGCTCCACAGTGTGCAGTGTGAGGTAAGAAGTTCAGGAATTGTTTTTAATTTTATTCTAAAATTTTGCTCTAATATGTCTTGTATTTTCCATATTGTCCATGATTCTCAGGTAAACCATTCCAACTGTGTAGATCTATCTGAGCTGAGAAGGAAAGTTTCCAAAGCATTTCCATCATTTAAATGTTCTGATTAACTTTGAGGTTGGAGCTAGCTAGGTTCACAATCTCTCCAATAACAGGAAATTTACCATAACATGCATTTTAGATTGAGAGCTACTATAGAAAAACCTAAAGAGTTTTAGTAGTTATTTTTTGAGTTAATAGTTGAATGAATTTGAACACGTCAAAAAAAGAGACAGCAAGAGAAACCTTCATCAATTGGCAACCCATTCAACTATTTGTCAAACATAAATAAGTATTAAAACCTTAGATTTCTCACAGTACCATCGAATTTCTCCTTTAAACCTTTCTAACTTGATATATAGACCTTGTTTGAATGAGTTTGCTCGAAAATTTTGCAATGGCAACTGTCCCATTTTCTCATTTTGATTGGACTCTGTTGCTTTGAGGGAAGAAGACAGCAACTCAAGCATTACATTTCTTCCTTCCGTAGTTTTCTGCAATAAATCATGGATTCATTTTCAGCCATTTTATCAAACTTTACAAGGTGTGTTAAATTTTCATTGTGTATGTAAATTGTAGTTGAACGTGAGTTTATGAAGTTACTTTAGCACGATAATCTCTCTTATCCATTGAGACTGCGAAGATATACATATATATACATATATATATATATATATATATAGTATTCACCTATCCTCAATCTTACTAGAAGAGTTGACATAGCTTGTAAATTTTTGTCTGATGCTTTTGATTTTGAATTGAGATGTTAGTTTTATCAAGTGTTATTAAGTTAAACAATGTGTATCTTAGCTTACTAATATCACTCTTAACATCTGAAATGCTTTAAGCAAAGATTAATTGTGTCTAAATGGAGAAAAGTCGAAAGACTAATAAAGAACAAGGTTGTGATACTTATCTTTTTGAGGGTTGTGCCTCGCTGCCTTTTACATTAACAGATCCAGAAATGAACAGCAATAGTATCTGCACAGAAAACATGCATGGCAAACTTCAGGTGATGATCATATATTACTTTTTCTAGTATGTTGATACTTTGAATCTTTAGCTTTAGAAATTCATTAATTTGCTTGAACCGTTGGATGAACATGTATTTTGTCTTCTTGGCATATAAATAAAAAAATCAGTGTGGACATTGTATGTGGCTTACATTGATGATATGATAGCATGTAGTTTTACTGATATAAAATAGATAGTCCACAATATTTATATTTAATACTTTAATTTTCACTTGGTATAAGTCATAGAAGTAATTTTATAACACCTAAGAAATTTTTTTCCTTTGGACAAATGATGGAAGAAATAAAGAAGAATAATATATCATATTTTTAGATTTTTCTCAATTTTTTCTACGGTACACTAGAAAATCATTGAATAAAAATCATTTTTAAGAATAAAAATAATTAATTGTTATAGTGACTAAATTATATACTATTTTAGAGACTAAAAAAATTATTAGTTTTTAAACTAATTTCTATTGTTGATAAACAGTTTCTAAATTGGTATCTAATTAGCTATCAAGGTTTTTTTACCAAATTTAGAATCTAAATAATTAGTAGTTAAAACTTTGGTATCTAATTAAATACCAATTTAAAAATTATTTATCAATAATAAAGACTAATTTAGGAATCAATAATTTTTTTGTCTTTAAAATACTATCTAATTTAATCACTATAACAACTAATTATTTTTTGTTTTTAAAATTAATTTCTATTAATAAATTTTAAATTGTGATACCCAAACAAGTCATGAAAGTTTTCTGTAATTAGGTATTGGTAGGTGGACAAAATCTTACATCTCTTTATGCATATATATATATATATATATATATATATATATATATATATATATAATTGTTATAATATAATGCGTGGGAATTGGCCATTTTCTCTTGTTTACACATTGGATAACTGGGGTAGGTTTTGGGAGGGTTGGGTTAAGTATGGGATTATATGGGTGATCCGTGTCTTTAATTTACTTTTTATAAAAATTAGAGTATCCTTTAAATGTGTTTTTGAATAAATAAACGTAGGAATATCTATATCATGATCTATATATTTTGGATTAAATATATTTCAAATCCTGATAAATGTAGTTAAATGCAATTTTAATTTAAAAATATTTTTTTGTTTTCATAAATTTTAGTTCTTGTAAAATAGCACTTTATCATTACTTGTTGTTATTGGTATACATTTGAATATATTATGTTAATTATTACTTTATATTAGTAACTATGATTAGATAGATGTTACATGTATAGAAAATGTAATTACATATATGATTCAAAAATGAGGAGATATTGGACTCGTGGGAGTAAGGCAAAACCTTTTTTTTATTTATCTTATCTCATTATAAGAAAAATATAGTTTTAATAGAGATTTCCTTTATATTATTTAATGATTAAATTTTTGTTAAGTTATTTATTTGAGATTGTAATTTTTTTTAGATAAATCATTTGTTGGAAATATGTTTTTCGGAATTTTGTTTTTAAAATTCAGGAAAAATCAATATTTAACGCAGGTTTCAAATCTTTAAAACCTCTATAACATACTATGGGTTTTAGAGCCTCCATAGAATTTTATGAGTTTGAAAGTCTATGTAAAATATCATAGGTTTGAGAGCCTTTCTAACATGTTATTGATTTCAAAAAATTTATAAAATATTATAGGTTTCAAAATCTCAGTAAAATATAATATGTTTCAAAACTATGAACATTTTTTTTACTCATTTAAATATTTATGTGCTTTTTCAATCACAATTGTTAATGTCTATTGTATTTATTTATCTATGTTTGATAAAGTTCTTTTTAAATAAATAAATAGATATAACGTTCATCAATTGACATGTTATATATATATATATAACAAAATTTAAATTTATAGTGTTACAGAGTGGACTTTAAGCCTAACTCAATCTCATAAAACCGGCTCATTAGGTTGAGGTTTGCACCCACTTATATACAATGAAAGACTCTAATCTCTAGTCGATGTGGGATCTCCAACACACCCCCTCACGCCGAGACTGCCAACTCGTGCGTGGGACTATATATTATGGGTGGTCCGATAGCGGCCCGATAGCGGGTGGCCTGATAAGCCCAACAAATACTCGTTAGGATAGGCTCAAAATGGCTCTGAAGTAGTAAAAGAAAAACACTCTTATGAACTACTACAAATGAAAATCAAACATATTGTTCACAAAGAACAAAATAGAACAAATCACTTCCACAATATATTATATTCTTTAACTATCATATATGCTTCTCAAGGTGTCCAAAATTTATTATATTAGTTGGCACACTTCCTTAATAAAAAAAACCTACAATATAAATATATCATAATTAAAAATGTAAAATATGAAAAATAAAACAAGTTATATAACCTTTTTAAACATTGCCATGAAGGATGAAACATAGTTAACTCAGGACTCAATCACCTTTGAAAATTTGAAAAAAAAAGTTTATCATTGCCTCAAATCTTTTGTTAGCTACTTCAAATCATTTTTTTTTTGTTCAATCATTATTCTATTTTGTTCATCCAATTGTAAGTTTAATGCAATGACCTATATTAGAACACAATGTATCTTGAAAAAAAGTATGGCTCATTTAGATGGGATTTCTCATATTACATGTTGGATTGATTAAGATTCAAAAGTAAATGGATTAGATAGATGTACGGGTGCTTACAATCAGCCACAATATCCATCATAATAAACAAAAGTCCAACTAGGGAGTTCAAAGCCACTGAAGTTCTAGGGAACTCTCTGGCACCTTTCTTGTTCTTAATTATTGTTGAAGGTCGGTCAAGAATCACTAAGACATTCATTTTCAAAAAAAATGAGTTAGAAAGGGTTAAAGTGGGTAGTAAAGAGGTGTTGGTCAATGCATTACAGTTTGCAAGTGACATGTTAATCTTCTCTAAAGCTAAAACACATAATATAGTTGTTATCGAAAGGATGCTTAGATGCTTGGAACTAGTGTTTGAACTTAAGGTGAATTTTAATTCTCAATTATAGTACTATATCAATGTCTTTCACCTACTTATGAATAATAGTGGGGGAAAACCCAAGAAAGTATTATTTCTAGCAATTGGTCATGAACAAACTACAAAAAAGACTATCAAGATGGAGAGGTACACAATTATTATGTCTTCTATAATTGGTCCCCATTGCATTGCCCCTCTTTTACTTGTCTTTTTTCAAAATACCAAACAAAGTGGGAAATAAAATTAAGAAGATTTAGAAAAAAAAATTGTGGCGATGGAGGAGTGAAGGAAGAAAGATTGTTTGAATAAAATGGGAAAATATATGCAAAACAAAAGAACGGAGAACTTGGAGTCAAAGATATAAAAAAAATAATAAAGCTCTATTATCAAAATGGAAATTGAGTTGAGGATGACTGATTCTTAAAACACACACATAGGCACATACACGCACGTGTGCACACACACATAAACACACACACTCACTCATGATAACAAGCACAAAATTTCAGTAAAAATCCAACCGTCACAAAAATCCGTGTAGAATTCATCTCTTTTATTTTGTCCCAGTTATAATTTGATACCAATATTGTACTCCTCTGCCCCTCACTTAAGGTTAATGGCTCTTTGAACAACATGTAAACATAAGTACTTATTATCAAATTAATGTGGTTATATAGCCATATTATTTTGGTGATCATGCACAATAACCATATTGTATATATTGATAGAAACCATATTTTGGCTTAAATCACACAAATTTTTAAGGCAAAGTTTATGAAAAAAATTATGTTTATAGTGAAATTTAAGTGATATATTACAAAAATGGGTAAAAAAAAAGTTATTATGTATATAACTAAGTCTTGCCAATGTGACACGACTTTACTCAACTGAAATTAACTGAAATCGTAGCAAGTTCAGACGACTTTACTAATCGAAGGTAAAATTGTGGAAATGTTAACGACTATCATGAATTTTATGAAGTCGTGCGAATGCAACACGAATTAAAATATGTTTAACTGAAATCGTGGGAGGTCACAACTTTAGGTGTATAATTTTCCTCTAAAGTTATGAGTCTAAAAAGGACTATGATTAATCACCCACTTTCAAGGACTTATGTGTCATCTCACCGAGCTCCCCCACTTTTCTTCTTACTTCCTTTCCATCTTCCCATTCCATAATCGCTCTCACCATCTTCCTCAATGCTTCCCCTTTCACAAACCCTCTCACTGATCCATCACATGTTTTCACCCTCAAACCCACCTTAATCTCCTCCTCCACCCTTCTACATTCTCAAATTGCTATGCAAACAAGGGCCACGCCACAATAGGAACATCAACACACTCTCCAACACCGAGTTCCACCCACATGGCTTACAAACCCCTCCACACTCTTAACATCTCTCTTTGATCCACCCACTCCCTCACCAATATCCCCCTCCCTTTCACTCTCTCATCGAACCCACTCTAACCCTTGCTCATCCCCTTTCAACACCACATGAAATTCACCATCGACTGCTCCAACCCCTTCGTTATCTCCACCAACTACTCAAACAAAACCTTAGTCTGAGAACCAAACGCTACGTACATAACCAAACATTTCTCTTCAAGCCTCTGGTCTAGTCATTACACCCAAACCTCCCACGATTTCACTTAAACATAATTGAAGTCACATGGCATTAACATGACTTCATAAAATTCACAAAATTCATCAAACATTTGAACAACTTCTTCTTCAATTAGTAAAATTGTCTAAACTTGCCATGATTTCAATTAATTTTAATTGGATAAAGTCATGTCAAGTTGACATGACTTACCTATATACGTAATAAAAAAAATACCTATTTCCATAATATATCACTTAAATTACCAAAAATGTAAATTTTCCAAAGTTTAAAGACTTACAATGATTGATTGAGAGTGGTTTGTGAATTTAAATAAATTTTCTCTCAATAAAACATATAACTTTTGGTATGATATTTGAACATGCATGTATATTGGTATTTGACATGATCTATACTAATGTCAAAAATCATAATAATAATAATAATGTATATTGGTATTTGACATGATCTGTGCTGATGTTAGAAATCACAATATTCACAAAATGAAACTTACAAATATATAAATATATAATAATTATTATTATAATAATAATAATAATAAATAAATAAATAAAAAGTAAGCATCATGTTTAATCATCTTATACGTCTCACTCTCTATCTTTTCTTTCTATACATCTTTATTTATTACATATGTACAAAAGTTATAGCACCAATACAATTTTTCTAAACGAAATGTAGTGGGTGTGAAGATCTAGACACATTAAATTAAAAATATTATTGGAAACCACTTTTTACCGAAAATCTTACAATTAAAATAGAAAAAAATAATAAATATTGTTATCTAAACTGTAAAAATAAATAACATATATCTTAAAGTAATAACATAGTTATTTTTTTGTTATCTTAATTAAATTAAATGGAGTATTTTAAGAGTGTTTTAACTCTATAAAAATAAACAGCACAACCTCTTTACCAACCTTAGAGTCTAGGAAGATAGTTATTAAGAATTATATAAAACTCTATTGATACCTTGTATCCAAGATGAGAAATATCACTTTACTCCTTTAACTTTTATCACATTTTTATGTTTAAGAGTGTAATTGACTCGAGTTTCATGTTATCTAAGGCTTAGCTCATTAAAATATAGTTGGAGTAAGTTTTATTAAGCACCTCAACTAACAAAAACATTATTATAATACATAAATATAAGCTCTGAAGACCAGTAAACACAAGAATTACATGCTAAATCATACTCTAACACTACCATGAAATCTTACCCATTTTTTTTTTTTTTTAGGTTGAATATACCTTCTGAGTCGGTTCGTACTGTATGGGACACAATATGGGTTGGGGTGGTTAGTGAAATCTGGAGTCACAGGAATCGCATAATTTTCAAAGGAGGAGTGGTTGATGCGTCTGAAGTTTTTGCATTGGTTCAAGTTAAAGTTTGGTACTGGGTCACTACAAAGTCTCGGGGTGTTTCTTTCTCCTTTTCTGACTGGTGTCTAGAACCATTGGTGTGTATGAGGTTAGTTTCCTGAAGTTTGTTTGTAGGTTTAGTAAGGGCGAGGCTTTGTTTAGTTAGTTTTGGTGGTCTTTCGCGGGTTTGGTGTTGAGTTTTATGTGTATAAGGGTTGAACCACCCCTAAAGTGGTTCCATTTTATTTATTTATTTTGCCGATAAAAAAAAATAAACAATCTGAAAAAAAAATCAATTATAAAATGAAGTATGGATAACAAATGTAGATATGATTTTATAGATATCAAACACTAAATTAAAATTACTATACATATGTATATATACATAACTATGTATATGTTTTTTTAAAATAAAATGCAGAAACTACCATTACCATTGTCTCCCCTGTTGATTTTGGCTTAATCCCAAGTCCCACATCGGTGGGTTCATTGTTTGGGAAGGAGGTTTGAGGGTTATAAATTAAACTCTTCTCCTTCACTGTTATATATCCCAATTTGTAATATCTTCTCTCATAGTAATAAAAGGGAGCTGTTTTTGCTGTGCTCGGAGATTAGGCTAAACAGGCCGAACTCCGTTAACAATTTTCGGGTGTGTTTTTTCCTCTTTATCTCTTTTATTATTCCGCTTTATTTATTCAATATTATTTGTCGGGTAGCTCTGTTAGGGTTTTGTTTTAGTGGGAAAATTACCCGTTTTTCCCAACAAGTGGTATCAAGAGCCGAAGGTTCGCCTTGGGTTGTTTGAAATTATTTGTAATATTGAATATTATATTGTGAGTCTGTAATGGCAAATTCGGATCAAGAAGGGAAGGCTCTGCAAGATGCAAATGTTGCAGAAAGCAAAAGTGATGTGTTGATTGTCTCGCTTTCAGCATCATTGCATCCAGATGAGTGGATATTGGATTCAGGTTGTACCTATCATATGTGTCCCATTCGGGAATGGTTCTTTGATTTTCAAGAACTCGATGGCGGGGTTGTTTACATGGGTAATGATAATCCATGTAAGACAGTCGGGATAGGTTCAATCAAGTTGCGGAATCACGATGGATCCACCAGAATTTTGCGGGATGTACGGTACGTGCCAAAGTTGAAGAAGAATCTCATCTCATTGGGGGCTTTAGAATCTAAAGGCCTAGTTGTGACGATGCGAGATGGAATTCTTAAAGCAACTTCAGGAGCACTGGTGATGTTGAAAGGCGTGAGGAAGAACAATTTGTATTACTACCAAGGTAGTACAGTGGTGGGGACAGTAGCGGCAACAACTTCTAGCACTAAGAAGGATGCTGAGGCAACGAAGTTGTGGCATATGAGGTTGGGACATGCTGGAGAGAAATCCTTGCAAATTCTTACCAAGCAAGGATTGTTGAAAGGTACGAAGGCTTGCAAACTTGAATTTTGTGAGCATTGTGTTCTGGGAAAACAACGAAGAGTGAAGTTTGGCACTGCAATTCACAATACCAAGGGTATTCTGGATTATGTGCATTCAGATGTGTGGGGACCTGCCAAGACTCCGTCAATCGGAGGTAGGCATTATTTTGTCACTTTTGTTGATGATTTTTCCAGGAGAGTTTGGGTGTTTACTATGAAGAACAAAAATGATGTGCTTGGAATTTTCCTTAAGTGGAAAGCTCAAGTTGAAAACCAGACAGGAAGGAAGATTAAGGTTCTCCGAACAGATAATGGAGGAGAATACAAGAGTGATCCGTTCCTGAAGGTATGCCAAGATTGTGGCATAGTTCGGCACTTCACTGTTAGAAAAACACCACAGCAGAATGGGGTTTCGGAGCGTATGAACAAGACACTTGTGGAGAAAGTTCGTTGTATGTTGTCTAATGCTGAGTTAGGCAGAGAGTTTTGGGCTGAGGCTGTGACATACGCTCAACATCTCGTCAATCGTTTGCCATCATCTGCTATAGATGGCAAAACCCCGTTAGAGGTATGGTCTGGAAAACCTGCAACTGATTATGATTCTTTGCATGTTTTTGGTTCTATTGCATATTATCATGTGATTGAATCAAAGTTGGATCCACGGGCAAAGAAGGCTCTTTTCATGGGCTTTAGTCCTGGAGTGAAGGGATACCGTTTGTGGTGTCTAGAGGCAAAGAAGACGATTATCAGCAGGGATGTTACCTTTGATGAATCTGCCATGTTAAAGAAGGTAAATCCAGAAGGAGCTGATAGTACTCCACAACAGGTGGAGTGTGTTCGGAAGCAGGTGGAGTTTGAGCCGACAGTGGTGATCCCAACACGAAATACCACAAGTGACTCTCCTATGGCAGAAGAAGAGTCAGATGAGGAAGAGGTTCCTACCCAAGAATCTCAACAACAATCAGCGCCAATTGCAGTTAGAAGACAAAGACGAGATATTCAGAAGCCTGCTCGTTTCATGGATATGGTTGCCTATGCACTTCCAGTTGTTGATGACATTCCATCCACTTACCCAAAAGCCATTCTGAGTTCAGAAAGTGGTAATTGGGCGGGTGCGATGGAAGAGGAGATGCAGTCTTTGAAGAAGAACAAGACGTGGAAGTTGGCACAATTACCAAAAGGTAAGAAGGCAATTGGGTGCAAATGGGTATTTGCAAAGAAAGAAGAATTTTCTAATAAAGAAGATGTTTGCTACAAGGCAAGGTGGTTACAAGGGCCAAGTTTGAATATTGTTTAGACTTGGTTAATATTTTGCACATTTGAAGTTGGCGCCCGGAGGCGCAAATTTGAAGCACTGTAAAGTTTGTTTTTTGTTATGTTGTGAGAAGATTTGTTTTAGGTGGGACTTGAAATTAAGCCAAGGTGGAGATTTGTTGATTTTGGCTTAATCCCAAGTCCCACATCGGTGGGTTCATTGTTTGGGAAGGAGGTTTGAGGGTTATAAATTAAACTCTTCTCCTTCACTGTTATATATCCCAATTTGTAATATCTTCTCTCATAGTAATAAAAGGGAGCTGTTTTTGCTGTGCTCGGAGATTAGGCTAAACAGGCCGAACTCCGTTAACAATTTTCGGGTGTGTTTTTTCCTCTTTATCTCTTTTATTATTCCGCTTTATTTATTCAATATTATTTGTCGGGTAGCTCTGTTAGGGTTTTGTTTTAGTGGGAAAATTACCCGTTTTTCCCAACATCCCCTAGACCTTCCTTCCACTATAGACTGTTTTTCTCTGCACCTCCATAATTTCTCCTGATAGGTTAGACAAAAATATCATTTTGATCTTGAAAAATAGATTCTAGATTCTATATTTTAAAAATATATATTTTTTCTATTTACAACTTCTCAGTTGTAAAATTCAGCATATATTCTCAAATTTGAAAATACCTTTCAGATTCCATAATGTATTTTTTTAAAATAAACACATTTTAGATTACTGGAGTTTTCCATATCACTCATTCCAAAATGAAAAACATAAAAAATTAGATGATATTTTTTATATTTTTAAGAACTGTGGGGAGCCATAAGAAGCTATAGAGGTGCAGGAAGAAACACCCTCTACTGTATAATCATCCATATAATGTAGGCCCAATAAGGTTGAATGACAAATTTAGTTTAAAGATGAAAATTGCTAGTGACACCCCCAATTAAAACTCCTACTTTTTCATAAATTTGTTGTTGACAAAATAACGTTAATCCCAACAGTGCAATGGAAATAATTTTTTTGAATACTAAACAAATTGTTATTATGAATCTACAATAGAAAACAAAATATCTAACAGGGTATTAGACGAAATCTTTCAATTGGATAATCTATTTTTTTATGTTTGACTTTTTTTTTCTCTCTCTCTGCCACGCGTTCTTCATATGGAATGAAACAAGAAAACTTCTGACTGATGTAACATATATTTGATATTTGTTCTCTAAACCAGTTTTGCTGTTTAACGAAATGACAAAGATAAATAGTGATATTATCTTTGTCTCGATTCAGGATTTGGATCCTTCGCATTTCAAAATTAACAATTGCACACGATCTCAGTGTTCAGAAAAAAAAAAAAGAGTGAGAAACATAAGATTATAATTATGCAGTTTATTCCTTGCACTGTGGAGAACTACGTTCCCTCAATTTGCTATTAAATTATGCACGAAAAGCAAAATAATCATTTTCAATACAAATTTTCTGGAAGTCCTACAATTTTCTGAGCAGACACAATTGTTAGAGGTGGCAGGGCAAGGCATGAAAGCCTTTCAGAATTTCAGTGTCTTACTGGATCAGCATCTTGAACACAAATTGAGTCCTAACAATGATTATGGAACTATTGCTAATTATCAAAGCTTAAAGTGGATGACAAAACAAGTATTTGCCCAAGTTTCTAAGTTCTGCATGGGAAACTCCACCCATAAAAGATTACCTTAGCTTAAGCAATCCCCACAAGGTAAGAAGACAATCATTACAGGTTGAAGCAAATTGAGTCATGGGGCCAATTTCCTGTTCCCCAGTTAATAATTTAGCATGCAATCTGAGGTTTTTAAAAAATACCATTAGTAGTACTTACCAAATATAGTATCTTTGGGCAAGAGTTCCCCATTTTTCTATTACAACCATTAACACAATCACATGAGAAAAGCTTATAGAAAGATTCTGCTTCAAAGAATTTAACCATTTCAAGTTCCAATATTCTGGTATTACCAGCATGGCTCTTCAACCTAGGAAGAAAACTGATTGATACAAAATGTAAAGCCAGGTCAAATTCTACAAGTAAATGGACCACAAACACAACAAAAGAATAACTTCTGTAGTAAAAAAATATATGTTGTTATTTCATTTCCAAAATTAAGATTGCAAACTACAAAGATGGCCTTAGTCCTCACAACAACAAGAACATAGGCCATAATATACCAAAAGACGAACATCACTCAAGGAATGCCTATAAGTCAGCATGAAAAAATGCCTGAAGTATGTGAATGTAATGTACACAGATCAAACACTAGTGATCCACAGTGGTATCAAAAAAAAGAAAACTGAAAGAGGAAGTGAACTCAAATGGTGAGAGCTTAACTTTCCCCTCCTAAATCCCTATACATTTTTTTGTCACAGGTAAACTGCCACTGCCAGTATACTAGTTTGTGTAATGAAATTGTGTTATCTGATATTAGAACAAAAACTTACCTGCCTTTTCTCCTAGATTTGAAAGGGTAGCGAGAAGGGGTTGAAGGAGAGTATTCAACAGGCAATTGGGGTGGTTCCAACTCCCCACTAAGCATCCCCACAACCTCCTTCAATGAAGGACGACGAGCAGGTGACTTCAGCAGACAAAGCAAAGCCACCTTGATGCAGAGAAGAGCCTGCTCCTTATCCAACAACTGCAAAGACTCATCAACCAGCTCAAAAAGCTTCCCATTTCGTGCACAATGGCGTGCCCAGGAAAGTAGATTCGCTCTCTGAAACTCAGACAAGGGCGAACCACTCACTTGAAGTGGGCGCCGCCCAGAAATTATCACAAGCAACAACACCCCAAAGCTATACACATCACACTTCTCAGTCACATCCCCACCATAGCCACACTCAGGAGCAACATAACACACAGTTCCCCTCATACTAGGAGTACTGCTAACACCACCACTCTTTGGAATCTCCCCACTAGCAGAATCAAAGCTATTATTCCTCCTTCCTCTCCATAACTCACCACTCAAACCATCCATCCACCAATCCATGTTCCCACGGTTGTTCCTACTCCTACTCTTGCTCTTCCTCTTATCCAATCCATCATCACTCACCCACCAATCATCACCATTCTCAATATCATCACTCTTTTCACCCCCACCCTTCCTCTTCTTCTTCTTCTTCTTCTTCTTATTCTTATTCTTATTTTCATTTTCCTCGAAACACTCATCTTTCCACCACTCCCTCACGGTCCTTCTCTTCCCCTTCACAACCCCATCAAACTTCTCCTCTTCCATTGACTCCCACCATTCCAGTTCCTTCCCCCTTCTCTTCTTCTTCTTCTTCTTCTTAGCCTCTTCCTTCCCCATCTCCACATCCCCATACTCAATTCCACCCTTCACCCTTTCCTTATTCACATCCCTCCCAATCCACTCCATCACATAATCCCTAACCTTCTTACTCTCCCCACTCCCAACATCATTCTCATGCTTCCACCACCAATCCCTCACCGAATTACTCTTCAACCCTTTCCCATTCATCTTCTTCGCGTCCTCCTTCTCAAACCCCGGCGACGCCGCTGCCACCGCTAAACCCGTCTCTGGCGAAGTCATCGCCATCATCACCGCAGTCTCTGGCGAAGGAGATTGCTCCACCCCCAAGCTACCTTCTTCCATAAAAACACTGTGAGTACTCGCCACCGATCCGCAATCATCAACCTCCTCCTCCTTCATCTTCTTCTTCTCTTCATCATTATTAACACTACCACACTCCAGAACGTCAATTTCAAACCTGGGAGGCTCCGAGCTCAACCTGGCCAACCCAAAATCGCCAATTCTGGGCGAGAAATCGCGATCAAGCAAAACGTTACTCGGCTTTATGTCGCCGTGGATAACAGGGGGGTCACAGGAGTGGAGAAAGTGAATTCCTTTGGCTATGTTGAGAATAATCGAGAAGCGGGTGTTCCAGTTTGCGAGTTCGGGGCACTTGCGGTGCAAAAGCGCGTCTTGGAGGTTACCGTTTTGCATGAGCTCGTAGACCAAGAGGAAGCGGCGTCGTTTGGGGTCAGAGGAGAAATGCGTGGCGGTGATGACGTGGCGAGAGAGGAGCTTGGAGGCGAAGAAGAGCTCGTTGTGGAACTCGCGCTCGCCCTGCTGGGAGGAGGTGGAGTCCATGAGCTTGACAGCGACGGGGACTCCGGCGAGAGCGCCGGCGAATACGGGGCCGAAGCCACCATGGCCGAGGCGGGAGGAGAAGGAATTGGTGGCGCGGCGGAGGACGGAAAAGGAGAGGCGGTGCGGGGGGGAGGATGAAGAAGGAGGAGGAGGAGACCGGGTGGCACGTTTGCGCGTGAGGATGCGGTGGCAGAGCAGGAAGAGGAGAAAAAGGAGGAGTGTGAAGGTGGAGACAGTGGCGGTGATGAGAGGAATGAAAAAGTGGTGGTGGTGGTGATGACGTGGCGGTGTGTCTGTTGAGGTGGAGAGTTGTCGGGATGGCATGTTGGAGATGGTTTTTGAGGATTGGATTCAAGTTGTTTGGAGGAATGGGTTGGTCATGGTTTTGTAGTTGTGATGGTTTTGGGAATTGAAGAGAAGAGAAGAAGAAGAAGAAGAAGAAGAAGAAGAGAGTAAGAAGAAGAATGGAGGGAATTTTGTATGTCTTTGTATGTATGTGAGAGTAAGAGTGTGTGGTGTGGAAGTGCAATGTGTCAAACTCATTTGTGTCTGTAATGTTGAGATGACTGTTTCTAACTCAACTTTTCTTCTTGTTTGCTTCTTTTTGTTTCGACAGCTATTATGCTACTATTTTTTGTTTTTAAATTAATACTCTTAACTCAGATGTCATTACTTAATATAATAAAATTTAATTATGATGGGCAAGTTAAGTTAACTACTACTTTATAATATTTTAATATACAAATTTCATTTATATATTAAAATTTATTAGTTATATCTTTTGTGTTATTTTACATCTATCATCAAGTTTTATCAAACATTTTTAATTTAATAAATTAAAATTTCAATTCAATAAATTAGTTTAACTGTTTGAAATTTACAAGTTAGTAGCTTATCAACTAATAGCTAACTTATCTAGAATTAGTTTATCTGCTTCTAATTAACTTAAATTAATTAAATTCTTACTAAGTGGAAATTAGCTCTCCTAAACATATACTAGTATATATATTCTTTTAATTAAACATATTTAAGAAAGCATAAATACATAATTTTATTGAAACAAAAATTGCCAAATTTAAAACATTAATAAACAAGGTTGTTAGTTAGGGATGGAAGAAATTTCATACTTTAATATCTATTTCCAAAATTTACAATAGAATATTAAAGAAATATATCCTTAATGATACTTACACTTAAAAAGAATTTACTTATTTGTTTGTTAATGAATGAATATGAGTATGAGTATGATCATGATAATGAATATGTCATTACTCATTATCTAATATTACTAGTTTCTATTTAGATATTTTTTTTATAATTAAGGTATTTAAATAAATTCATTAATGAAAAAAATCTTAACAATTTAATAATTTTTTTAATTTCTTTGCTAAATTTATGTTTTTATTTTAAATTTATAAAATTAAATATTTTTTGAATTTATTAATTTTTATTTAAACTCATACTTTATTTTGCAATTTATTTTGAATTTATTTTTTAAAATAATTTTATTTGTATTTATTTTTATATTTTATAGTATAATTTTATTCACAAGTATATATGAATACCCACAACTATAAAATACATGGCATGTACTTTTTGAAAAGTATTAAACAAATAATGAAATAATTTTCTTTTAATATAGAACAAGTATTGGCATTCCTATTTTAGTAAAACGTGTAAAAATAGTTGAACTTTGAATAAAAGGCAATTGAGATTTGAGAAAACAACAAAAAGGAATAAAATTCTTTCCATTTAAACAAAAGTAAAGTCATAAACTTATAATATCTAGAAAGAATAAATATCTGATTTTCTTTTTAATTTTGCAAAACTTACTTGTAAAATATACTAATTTTGTAACAAGTTTGATGTGTAGATGAAAGTCTAACCTCACATTAGACGTTTCCTAGAAGCTTGTGCCCTAACACTCAAACTTCTTACTTTTACTATTTCTGGCTTTGACTTTGAACTTCTAAATTCTTATAATTGTGGATAGTACTCATTTTATTATTTTATTATTTATTTGTTTATTTTATATTATATTACTCTGTTTCTTGTTTTCTAGTTTTCTTGTATTCATGTGCACAGCTACCATTGTACCACTGGCTGGGAATTGATGTTTACTCGAATGACTTTGTCTAAAAGTTTTTTATATGCAAAAAAGCACTTTTCCATTTGTTATCATTTTTCTTTGCATGTCTACATTATGACAAAAAAATCAGTGCCTTAATTTCATAATATTTTACCTGCTATCATTGTTTGATTCTCTCTTTTATTTTAATGCAATTGGAGGTCTAATATAAAATAAAATAAAATATTTTTTATAGTATACTTATAATTTAATGTAAATAAATATTATTTTATGAACTAGTTTTATAAAATTGAATTAGATTTAAAGTTATTTTTTCATATTAAAATTATTTAAAATTTATTTTAAAGAAAGTTAGTTAGATTTATCTTGGATCATTGTAAATATACTTACATATTAGTTGGAAAATCTCTAAATTACAAGATATGTTACTAGAGATTAAACATTAATTTTAATTGTTAATTAATTAAATAGATTCATTATTTAGTTAATTACTTGATTAGTTTGTAGTAGTAAAAAAGTGTGTTTTGGTAAGGTAGGGTTAATGTGAAACCTACTACTTTTGTCATAGCATGCTAACTAGAAAAAGGGTTTACATAAAATATGATGAATTATTAAAGATGAAGAGAAGATGTGAAAAGTAGGGTTTGAGAGGTTGGGAAGACAAGTGGGGAGTAGGTGATTTTCCTTTTTACTACCTTTTATGCTTCTTCAAATTTCCAACTTCTTTCTTTCTTCAAACCAACCTTTGTTTAGACCATTATTAGTCATGACCCACACTTTTGGTGGTAATAGTAGAACACTACCAAAAACGTCTTTGTTCTTTTGTTTTCCTAGATTTTGACTTTGTAATCTACTAATTGCAATTTTGGCATGCTGATAGTGACAAATACTCTTTAATAATCTCTCTTAATTTTGATTGTTTGGAATATACATTACAACAAAATCATCAAATAGAAACCAATTTTAAAAAATAGAAACTAATTTTAAAAACTAAAAATAATTAGTTGTTATAATAACTAAATTAAAGACTATTTTAGAGACTAAAACAAATTTTGGTTTCTAAATTAGTTTTTATTATTATTAAATGGTTTCTAAATTGGTATCTAATTAGCTACCTAAGTTTTAACTACCAATTATTTGGATTCTAAATTTGGTAGCAAAAACCTTAGTAGCTAATTAGATACCAATTTAGAAACCATCTAACAATAATATAAACTAATTTTTTTTAATTTTTAAAATAATCTCTTTAGTCACTTTAGCAACTAATTATTTTTTTTCTCTAAAATTGGTTTCTATTTGATGTTTTCTTTTATATATATATATATATATATATTAACTAGTATTAATTTGTTTTAAAGAAAATGTTTATGTTGTTAGTTTACTGTTCATCTGATTTTTAATATGTTTTTTAACTTACTTATTAATAAAAATGATAATTAGTTATTTACTCCCTAATCTAAAGACATGATAAGTTAGAAAGATTCTAAATATAATAACACTTTATTACTTAAATTAAAGATGAAATACATGGGTTTTAGCCCTTTTCTTTATCAACCATGCTATTGATTTTTTTTGTAAGGTAGAATATATAACATATTAAAATAGGTACACCAAGTAATACAGATTCTTTTAATTTAGAAAAATAATTATTAACAAAATTCCTCTGCTTTTTATCAGAATGAGAAGATAAATTTCTATTCATAGAAAAGAGATTGTTTTTAGTCACTTTCACAACATTTACATCCATTCAAATCCTTTCATTTTTCTGCAATTTATAAATAAAATTGTATATTAACATAAAAAAATATCCATCCTTAAAGATGAATTAATTTCTCTGTGCGAGTGCCTTTATTGTGAAAAGTGGTATGATAGTTATGGTTCTTTATTTCTAAAATTAAAAATCATAAAGTGAAACAGGTCTTGCCCATGACTATTTTTTTTCTCATTTATGACACAATTTACAACTTCTACAACAACAAAGCTTTATTTTTCTTTTTTTCTTTTTATTTACATATAAAAGAAGAAGCTCTCTTTTGTTAGTATTTTTTTTAAGCTCGATTTTTTTTTAATTCAAACAAATAATCTTCCTAAACGTATTTTAGACTCAAGATCTAAGTGAAGTTGAATCCATCTTCATGAAAAGTTTGATCATTTAATATTATTTTGAAATAGCTGAGATTTAAAAAATGTTGTTAATTAGTGTTTTAGTGAATAAAAAAAATTAAAAAGTATTTAAATATTATGTTATTATTATTATATGTTAATGTGTTTTTTTTTCTCTTTTCATTTTTATTATTCTTTTTCTTGTAATTGAAAGTAAAAGTATTAAAAAATAAATTTTAAATTTAATTTTATAAAATCATAGGATGGTATATTTATATAATATAAAATGTCCTATTTTAAACCATGTGATATTTCAAATATATATATATATATATATATATATATATATATATATATATTCACATTGAACTTTGATTTTCTGAACTTTGATTTTCAGATTCAAACAACTTATTTTACCCTCAAAATGTTGTTAATTGGTTAATTTCCTTGAATCTTGCTCTTTTGTACAAAATAATTTGAGTCAAATTTATACAATTAATTATTAGATAGGCATGCACTGTCTAGAATCAAAGAAGAAAGTGATTGATCTATGAAGACATAGTGACAGAGGAAAAGGATGGTAGTTGGAGTTGTAGGGTATCCTTGTCCATGGAGGACACACAGATGGATATCATGAGGGACTAAGCCATAACTCAATATTCATTTTTTTATTATTAAAACACAAAGGAATTCCTTATCCATATTTCTAAGTGAATGTTTGGTTTCATGTTGGATCAAGTTATTTGTTTTACCTATAAGTTAGAAGTTATTTTGAGTAATTTTTATCTAATCCTCAAAGCTTGGATTCGAAGTGACATCTATCCAAACACACTACATAATATTATGAATTCGTTTAGATAAACCGTTTTATAAGGATTAAAAAAAAAAAAAAAAAGAATTCATTAGGTAAAATTAATTTGTATATAAACTAAAACTAAAATCGAAAGACTATATAAGAAACTTATATAAATTAACTTATACATAATCTAATTAATTTTTTGTTTATGTATTTATACCAGTTGAGATTGGATGATCCTATAACTCTCTTATTGAAAGCCGACTAATCGACTTGTATGAAATACATCAAGTAAAAAAGAATACACGGTAAATTAGGTAGTATGATTATCTATATTAATTACGGTCCATCAATAATAGAGTTTATTACAACTATATAAATAAGCATAACAGACAAAATAAATGTACCTCATTAGCAACACCCACATATCTAATATTCACTTGAGCGTCAAATAACCTTTTGCAGGTGCTCTTTCGACTAAAAGTTCAGACCTAAATGTTAGAAGAAGGAGAGAAAGGAAAATGCGATTGAAGGAGATGAATAAATTGTTCAACCGATAGCAGATAGGGTCTTAACCTCTTACAAATATACTATTTCTCTTTTTGTTTAATATGTAAATTCATATAGAAGTTTTATGGATAGATAATTTATGTTTGTGTTGTTATAATTTATAAAAAAAAAATAAGATGAGTCCTATTCCTATTAAGTATTTAGAATTAAACTAACCTAAATTTTTCTAATATTTTTTCCTAAATGGAAAGTGTGTTTAGAGTTGGATGCACCTGTTAGGCCAAGAAAGCAACTCCCGCAATCTATGGCAGCAAAAGTCAAGTTTTACAAACCTAATTTTCTAAATTTCAACCTAATTTTACAAGTGAGAATTTTGAAAGCCATTAAGGCTTATTATATAATGTTCTAAGAAAAATTAAAAGATACGTAACCAAAAAATGGTATGTTATAAAAATATAATTATTATATATAGTTGAAAATGACTTAAAAAATTTGTGTGTTTTTTTTTGGCATTTTCCATTAATTTAAAAATAATAATTCATGCAAACTTGAAAGAAATATATTACAAAATGTCTTTCATTTTAAAAAAAGTTAAAAAAAAGGATTCTAAAATGATTTCTAACTATTTTAAATCCAACCATAAAAAAGCTTTTGCCCATTAATTGCTGGCATGGTGTTCGAACTTATGTTGTAATGTGAAGAGAGAGAAATTCCAGCTAAAACTAGTGCCTATTATTAATAATTCTTTTAGCTTCAGATTAATTACTTTTTTTTTTTTTCAGTCCATGTTCTTTTTCTTTTGACAGCAACTATGGATATATTATTCATAGTTGATGAATGAAGTCAAAGAGAATAATTGTTAAAAGCTGTGTTCACACGTCGTTTGCAAAAGGAAATTTTCTTACGATGTAGCAAAAAACAGAATTTCAAGAAACAGTAAGGTAGCACTAATGATTTGACTTTTTTGCTGGAAATATTTTTAATTCCGATTCCACGATCATTTTGTTTTTGGTTTAAGACTACAAGAAATCTCCACTAGAAGTAATTGACTAATTGATTTGATTAATAAATAATCTCTTCCCTACAAAACCTTATTTAATTGTGACATTTTTTCTCCTTTTGTTATCAGCATGAAATATCCGTTTTATATTTAGATTGGACTCCAACTTGAGATTTGGTGAATGGTGTGGTGTCATTCACGGGAAAAAACACACGTGGAAGTAACACATAATTATGAATCAATTGTAGAAAATAAATAATACAGGATTTAACGTGGTTCAATCGCTAATTTACAACCTAAGTTCATGGATAACTAATTAAGTTTTAATTCTGTTTGTTACAATTTTATTACAAACACAAAGATCTATTAAATAGAGATTATAGTCCAACCCAATTGATCTGGTTTCACACTCAACAATCATATATAGATTCTGATCATAAAAATTTTTAAGATGAGTCTAAGATTTCCCAAGTTGTGTGGTGTCATATATAAATTCCAATCATTAAGTTTGTTAGACTTAGATATGAGACTAGATCGTCTTATGTATAGATTTCGATCATAGACATCTTATCAACACTAATGTAGATAAAATCCAATTATATCTCCTAAACATTTAGGGAAATTTAAGTAGAAAATAAAATGTTATAGAAATTATATAAACATTTAATAATAAATAAAAAGTTAAAAGAAGACAAAATATAAATATAGAAGAAAACAAGAAATGAGGATAAAAGGGATACTGAGTAAAAACAGACAAAAAAAAAACTAGGTTGAAAACAACTAACAAACTAATTGCTCTAATCATTCTTAGCTAGAACAAAATATAAAAACAATATATTTTTATTACTATTGATGAATAAAATGAGATGGTTAGTTAAATATAACTTCTTTCATTTTTTCCTTTTCTTTGTTTTAAAATTTTTAATGAAGTAACTTTTTAAAGAAAAACCCCCATTTCTTCCGTATCTGTTTCACAGTTCTTTAAGGAAAGAAAAATCCAAATACTTGTATGATTTTAAAATCCAACCCAAATATTAAAAACATAGTGATATTCAGTGCTATTTTATTTATATGCCTTGATAAATTTCAATAACCAATTGTTTGGTACCCTGAAGGAAGAAGCCAACATAAATGCTGTTTTGATCAGAGTTTGGTTAGTCCATTTATAAGTGTAAGTTGTAACCATATGGGTAGGTAGTGAGTAATATGAAATCAAGTATAACAGGTTGGATGAGGTGAACACCATAAGTGAAGGTATGAAGCTGCAAAAGACTGAAACTGTCAGTTAGAGTTCGTGAAATGGTTGAAGTGTCCCATTAATGGAGAACAATGCATAATTCACTTTTTTTCCCCAAATGGTATACTTCTGGGAATTAATTATCTCGATATAACAATTTCCTATTTAATTCCTGAATAGGATAGCACTTTTTAAAAAATGTACTATCCAGATAATTAAATAAAAAATAGTGTTATTAAAAAAATTAATTTCCAAAAACATGTTATTTTGGGGAAAATGTTGCATAATTGCCATAAGTGTTGGATATGAAGTCAAAATCAATTGGATTGGATTGACTAAATACTATATTTAGTGAGTGAACTTAATCATGGTACATAGTTGAAACGCAGGTGAACATTGTTCCGTGGCCTAAGGGAAAGAATGTTGGGTAAGAAGTCAGAACCAATTGGGTTGGGCTGACTAGGCACCATGTTTAATGAGTAGGCTTAATCATTGTGTCTCTTTTATAATATCTATTTAAAGAGATCATTGTACTTGTAATTGGTGTGTAACAAGATAAAATAAAAACTTAATAGTTGCCGTGTGAATGTAGATTGCAGTTAGCGACCGAACCACGTTAAATCTTGTGTCATTTATTTAAATCAATCCGTACTTGTATAAAGATATAAAGTAGAACATGAACACGAGTTTGGCAGAGTAAAAAACTGCAGAATACAGAGATGAAGTGAGGGAGCAAAAAAAGTTTTATGAAATGCTGACTCGGGTCCAACCTTGTAGATTACAGTGGCATAGCACAAAATTCACCAGATGTCAAACTTTATAAAATAATGGATTCTGATGGTGACAATCAATCTAAGAGTTCATAACTTGATGTAATTGTGAAACCGTTGTTAAAAAAACTAACATGTATTGTTTTACCTGTTATGTGATCTTGTCTTTCATGTATTATATAATATTAAAAGACATTTAATTACCATCGATTTGATCATGATTTAATCATAGGTAAACCAATGAACTGTGAGACAATAAGTTCGATTCTCAACCTGGTTTTAAGAGGGATCAGATCCTTAGCAAAGACATTTTTATGATATCTTAACCATAAAAACTATTTAATATATTTTAGAAAAAAATACTACTATCAAGTCGTGCTTAGTTATGGATGAACGCGATTCGGTCACATGACCATGAATTACACCTGAGAGAATCTTTTTCCAGTTTTAAGAACATTGTCTACTTGACATAGACACTGAAAGAAAAGGGTTTGGTTTTACCAAGGTTTAACAAGATAGAGTGGAAAAGAATGGGTGAAGCATCAGTACAGGGCATTTAGCAGAATAATTACAAGCAAAAAACTAAGATTCAAATGACATCATGTTTTGCATCAGATATCAATGAATCAAAATATAGTTGACAATATGGTAGAAGTGTAAAACTATTATACACAAACACAATATGCTCTTTTGACCAATGATTTTTAATCTTTAGTTCTGTTCTTTATATTTTTTTCTATGGAAATGGAATGGATCGGCGAGTTGGTTACCGATAAATGAATCAACAAATCTACCATAGCCATTCATTTCTAGCACTAACTGCTTTCACATTAGTTAACACAAGTGGAGAAGTTTTGTAAAGCGATATCAAGTCATTGAGACATCTGTTTCTCCTGGGGCTATGCCCTCTCAGACTGCTAATACCCGATGCACCAATCTCATAGATTTTTCCTGCAAAATTCATGTAAACTTTTGATATTTCATTACCTTCAAGCTGAGTGATAGATAATATAAAGGGACTACCCAAAACAGAGATCAAGTGATCACTATCTAGCTTTCCGAGACCACATGAGTATTTCTCAACCCAAAATGGTAAAATTACTCCATTACTTTGATTTTAAAGAAAAGAAAGTAACACATATTTGCAAATGCAGAAAGTGAGGATTATTCTGCCAAAGACTACATAATTCATGGTATTATGGCTATTATTTTAATCATGATTATCTTGAGACCTGGATCAGATTTAGCCATCCCTAATCTTTTACAAGATAGAGCTATAAATTATAAATATGTCCATGAAAGAGCATGTTTTTTATCCTGTTTTTTTTATAACCAGGAGATATAATTCTCCTCCCAGAGCACATTGGAGCAATATTCTTGCTAGACGCTGACACTAAAGTACAAATTATTAACTACAAGTTACAACACCCCAGCAACTTTAAAAAGCACAGAAAGTGAAAAATAAAATGTATTCAACACTTAGAAATTTCCATCGGAATAACTTCATATCAATTGAGATGCACAATTGCATCCTTATATTTTGTGCTGCGACATTTTTATTGCTTTGTCCATGTTTCATAATGCTTAAAGAATACACATGTCTGTTTCAAAGCGGCCATGCTTGCAATTTTCAAATAATGAGCAAAATTTGTAGTTCGATTGCATACATGAGAATTAATTTAATTGGAACAATACATGCACTGTAACTTCAAAAAATGTTTTCTTCTAAACTTAAGTTGCTAGTGTAGATTGTACACAACAAGCTGAATCCCATACTTAAAAAGAGAGAACAAAAAATTACCTTTCACCCATATTGGAGGAGCACCTGTAGCATTAGCAACGAGAAGGGACATTGCAATGTCTTCACAAGTTCTGTTGAAAGAAAAAAAAAATGCAGGATATGAAAAAGAACAAGTGATAAGAATAAATTTAAAATTCTATAGAGGGTTAATTAATCATATATATTACCTGTCCCTGGAAACATAGCCCTGAATTGATGGAGCCATCTCGTGAGTATATAAATCCAAGTATTTCCTGTGAAAGAATGCAGCCTTCGAGAGAACCATGCTATAAGTGCCCATCCACCAAACAGACCACCATCCTCCATAACTGTAATATGCAACATTATTTTGCTGTAGTATACAAAGTGAAATCAGTCAGGTACAATATATGCAAAGTAGCAAATCAAGTTATATTCAATAAGGGTAAATCATTATGTTACTACTAAGCACATTCCCACGAATACAGTGGACATCTGCACATTGCTCTTATTTTTCCCTTTCTAAATAAAAATATAGTAGCAAACAGGTCATGTGTTTTTCCTACTAACTCATTTCCCATTATTCTGCACAATATTAGTTATCTTTGAAGTGAGTTTGTCTCTAAATTGAGCAAGGGTGTATCTACAAGTAAATTAGAAGATTGTAAACATGATATGATACCAATTAAAATGAGGATGATAGACCCTTACTTGCTCACTTCAGAGATAGTATCACTTTAAAAGAGCATAGTCCATTTTAGTTTCATTTTTTCTCCCTCCATCCCCACCCTTAACCCCATAAGTAGAAGTTGCACTCGAACCATTCTTGTGTAAACAATTAACGTAGTGTTGTTCATCTTCATCACCTAACCAATCAAAACTCAATGCAAGCTTTAGTTGGTTGGACCCTGCCATATGACCATACAGCTAATCCTATAAAATACTAAAGGTTTCAGTATCCAAATTACAAGAATTATTGCAAACCTCGAAGTCATATTCCACCTTTGAGAAATTAAAGAGAGTAAAAATGTAAAATTCAGGCGGTTCAAATTCAAGTACGAAACAGGAAATGCAGTAATTCTCTAATAACTAACCTCCTTATCCAGCCAGTGCATTCGAGGAACAAATCCCACCATTGTAGAAGGTGTAGTTAGCCAGACAGAGAAAGCATAATCTAGAGTAGAGCATGGAACAATCACATCATCATCTACTGAGAAAATTGCGTCAGTCTTGAGGTCCTCAATTGGCCTAAACCTGCTGTTTGACTCATAATCTGCATTGATGTCAAATCTAAAGTTTGGTTTGTGAGCTTTCTGAGACTTCGAAACCACAATCTTATTAAGATATCTTTTCAGCCTCTCAGATGGTTGTTCACTTTCAGTCCACACCACATGCATTGCATCAGCACTTCGACAGGATGCATAATGAGCAACAGTTTGTTTCAGAAGAGATTTTTTCCTCCAAGTGTTTATAAGCACAGTATAGCTAGCCCTGAATCATAAATTAAATCAGTTGTATCAGTAGATCCAGCTAAAATTATAAAAAAAAAAACTCCACAACTATAATCCTACTGGGAGCAAGAACCACATGCAAGAAAAAACCACTAGAAGAAAATACAAGTGTGGGCTTTATGAATTTTCAGAAACTTCTTTTAGTTTTAAAACAATCAAAGACAACCGAATTTAAAACCAAGCTCGTTCATCGTGACAGCCAGCACTACTCCAAATGACTCATGCTCGAGCTAGAATCACAAAATAAAATGTTTGTACAAGTTTGTCTATAAGGACCTTTACAATGTCTTTGGATGGAGAATTTTTAACGGGTAATTCACTTTTATAAATAATTTAAAATGTTTTTAACCAAATATGTTGTTTGGATAGAACATTTGAAAGGAAATTGAAATTTTAGGAATTTATAATACAATAATTTAATTAGCTAAATTATAAATTTTCAAATTTAAAATTTCACCTAAAAAGTAAGAATTTCAAATTATTTATACTTTTTCCTCTCCTAAATTTATGTTTCTTTTCTTCATATTCTTTTTTCGACTCTTCGGTTGTGGGACATCATGAACTCAACTTTAGTCAAGACATAGTTGGCTTGACATCACTTTTTGACAAGATGTATATGAGAGGTTCTTTTAGGTTAAAGTCAATGATGTTTATTTTTTGTCGTCATCACCTGTTTCGAGATTTCTTTGTAAACACCAACATTATATTTTAGCTGATGTCAAACATGATTTTATTTCGGTTGATGTCAACTGAGATTATTTTTCAAATAATGTTAGTTGATGTTATTTTTCTACCAAAGTCGATCACAATGAAGATCAATATTATTTTCTTGACCAATATTGACAAAACTATTTTTCAATAGATGTTTGTCAAGATTTTCTGTGGATATTAGCTAAAGAAATTTGATTGAAGTTGTAGTGGTTTTTTTTGTCAATTGTAGAATTTTTTTTTCCATCTGACTATGTTATCTGGTGATAACTTTTGTACTTGGTAGAAAGTGAAATTCTCTATCCAAACAAGTAAACTAAAATTTAATAAATGTTAATTGTTTTATCCAAATACAACATTTGAAAAAAAAAATTTAAATGTAATAAATTCAAATTCAATGTATTTGAATTTTTTGACAATTGTAAAATTATATATCCACACACAAGGTTTAGTGAAGAATAATGTGGAAAAATCAGGTTTAGGGTTACTCATATTTTTCGTGAAGGGAATGCGTGTACTGATAAGTTGGCTAATTTATTATTTATTCATAAAGAATTCTTTCATTGGTATAATAGACTTCCATTTAATTTGTTCTTAGAATTCTTTATTAATAGGTATAGTCTACCTATGTATCATTTTTGTTAACATATGGGTTTTGGTCTAGTCCTTCCATATTTTTGTATTTTCTTTTTTAATAATACTTTTTTTATGTGATGACAAATGATTGTTGTTACTTGAGGTGTCAGCCTAACTGAGATGTCAAGTAGCATAGTGATGCCTAAAAAAAAATGAAATGAAGTTTTTCATAAGTTAAAATTACTTTATACATAAGTTAATCTAGCTTATGGTGAAATTAATTTCAATATTTCTTTTGCAAAAGTGTTCGGACACGCCTTTTAAATGGTGTGTCCTTGTATTTGACACTGACACGTGTACAATTATAGCTGAAGTGTCCAATTCAAAATACAATATTTTGGATATCTGACAATTCTAAGATAGTTCCAACACAATTTAAAAAAATACAATTATTTTCTAGAACCTCATGAGTTATTGTATGAGATTTTATTATGATTGTAGAAATAAATATTAAATCCTATACATAATAAAGAATATTTAAATTATATAAATATTATTGAGAATGCTTTTATTTAATTTCTTATCATATTTTCTATAATGTGAAATTTATTAAGTTATTAATTTTTTTAAATGAATTTTAATTTGTAATGATGATGATTTCATATCATATAATTCAAAATATGAATTCATATTCCTATGTTGTATATGTTGGAGATATAGGGACTAGACGTGACACTCTCTGCAATATCGTCCATGTATATTCTCAGGGAATCAATCTACCACCATGACTATCATTAGGAATCTCAAATATCATGGTGAAATAAGCAACCTAAGACATCATAATGAATCTTTTGCTTAGAGAATTGGTTCAAACGATGACATCCAATTGCAACATTAAGTAACGGGAACTCAATTTGAAAGCAAAAATACACATACAAAAACTGGTTTCTTTTTAAATTTAAACCAAATTGATCATGTTAAAACTACTTTTCACCTCTGAACAAAAACTTTGATTATAATAGATTATGACAATAGATAATAGAATTAGTGAAATAATTTAATTTCCACAACCACTCTAAATCGACCCTAAAATGAACAGATCCATCAGAACAAAATAAAATTGCAAAGAAGGAAAATAGATCCATTTTATTAATACCTTGAAGTAACCGAAGAAGGGTTGTGAGGATTCCAACCCATCCACGAACTGAGTCTGGAGGCGATCAAAACGACGACGGAGAGAGCGAACAGCGCTAAGAAGAGCTTGAATTTGGCGGCGCCGAGGAACTGTTTGGCTCGGCGGAGGGAGAGAAGGGGGCGGTTGCTGTAGGCGCTTCGGCTGGCTGCTTTCTGCTTCGCCGGAGAGTCGAAGCCGTCGCCTGCGTCTGCGGCGACGCCGGCGTCGCGAATCTGAACGGAGGTGGACATGTCTCAAGGTAGAAGAACATTCGATTAACCGTAGAAAGAGAAGGCAATGGTGATGGTGGTGGTTACAATCACCATGTTTGCGCGTGATAAGCGCTTCAAACGACAAAGCGATACATACATGATCACTGCTTCTAAACGACGTGTCCTTGAACTAAAAACGACATACTGAACTATTTTAAGTTTAATAACTCACATAATTGTTGTAAGTGGGCGTAGTATGTCTTATAAGAGAAAATTAATTTGTCAAAATATATTTTTAATTTTTTAATTTTTAAATATTTCATTTTTTAATATTATTAATATATTTTTATATTCTAATGAAATAAAATATTTTAATATATTTTTTATATTATAAAATAAACAATTAAATAAAAATACTAAAATAAAAAATAAAACAAAATAACAATTCAATATTTTATTAATATTTATATTTTATATTATAATCAAATAAATAAGTAAAAATATTAAAATAGTAAATATAATAAAATTATATTCTTTAAATTTTAATATTTTTATTTGAAATATAACTTCTTTATTTATTAAATTTTAAAATATTTTTTATTTTAATTTTAAAAAATAATTATAATTTATATTTCTAAAAATTATTTGTATATTTTTTAAAAAATTATTTAAAAAATTATTTTTTAAATGTAATAGTCTATCTTATCTTTGTCCTCAATCATTATTTTCTCCTTTCACCATTTCGAATGTAAAATTTAGTATTGTCCTGTATATTGATAACTAAACAGTGACAAACAAACAACTACTTTTATTATCTTGTATTTTTTATGATATTCTTGTACGAGGGTCAAGTATAAACACACACACACATATATATATATATATATAGTAATAGATAAACTCTAAAATTATTATTTAATACTTGTATGATAAAATAGGGATAAAATGAGGTTATTGATTTGATTACATAAAGGTTATTTGATGTCAAAGACATTGGAACACTATATGTTCCATTTCTAGCACTTTTTAATATTAGATATGACATTAAATATAAATGCTAACAGTACTATCTTCAATACTCTCTTTTGGACATTATTTTTTATTAGATAAAATCTACATAAATTTTATTAAATATATGTTTTCAGACTCAATAACTAAAAAACATTGAAACTTAAATATAAATACAATTTAATTAGTTTTTGAAAGTGTTAATTTTACTTCTTTCTTTACCCTACTAAACTTAATTTTTATTTAAAATTTACTTTTAGCCCTAATATTTTTGTAGAAATCAAAAGGAGATGTAATTATTATTTTTTTGAAAAAAAGGTTGATGTGGATTTTAAGTTTATAACATTTATCTTTCGTTAATAGGTTATGATTAAGGGAAATATGTACAATATAAAAGGAAAAGAAAAATATATGTTTTTTTATCAATAAAAAAGAATTAATAAATGTGAACCATTTAAGGGGTGATCCAATTCTTATAAAAAAAATATATCATCTCCTCTTTCCTTCCAAGAGCAACCTACTAAAGAGACACAACCACAAGACTAACTTAAAACCAACAAACTTAACAAAACATCAAATAACCAATCTCAAACAAACCAAAGGTTCCAAGCACCAATTACAATAGGAGAACATCCTAAAACGGGATTTAGAATCAAGCCAAGCCCAAATCTTGACTTAAACCAAAGCAAAAACTTCTAACACATCGACCTTTTCTCTGTTAAAAATGACATTGTTCCTATGTTTCCAAATTTCACTCACGACTCCGACCCAAATTACTCCCCAAAAACTCATTAATCTGACCTGAAGCATTACACATCCCAAACTGAATAAAATTTAAAACAGGATCAGAGTGAATCACGAACGTCACACCAAGCCACTCAAAACAAAGACACCAGACTAGCCAAGCAAATCTACAAATGAAAAACAAATGGCAATTGGATTCCTCCTCCATCCCACACAAACAGCACAACGGATTGTCAACCACGATTCCTCGACTTTCCAAATTGACCGAAGTAGCAATCCTATTTTTCAACACCCTCCAAGCAGTAAGAGTAGCAGAAGGCAGAGCTTTACATCTCCACAACCTACTATACACATTAGGCAAAACCTCCTCACGATCTCGCCGAAGCAAGACATAGGCAGAACTAACTGAATAATTTTGAAACTCTCCAACCTCCCACAGCCAGTTGTCCGTCTCTCCCAAAACCAACCTCGTCCCAAGTAAAAACTAAAGAAGACAACTCTCCAAAGGCTTCTCCCATTCGAAGAACGACCTTCTCCATTCTAAAGACCAGACCCAAACACCATTATTCCATGACCCAAGTTGTGCCACCTTTGCATCTTTGACCGTACTAAAGGAAAACAGCCTCGAAAAAACCTTTTTCAATGCGCCACAGTTCAACCAACTGTCCTCCCAAAAAGAAATTACTCTTCCATCGCCAACTTTCAAATTAATAGCATCCTCAAAATTCCCTCCCCAACCCTCCGAAGCCCACACTTCCTTCAAATCCTTCTACCAAAGCGAACCCCTACAACGGTTCCGATCCTCTCTCAAACTTCTTCAACCACCATATTTAGATTCAAGAATCTCCTTCCACAAACCACTTTTATCCGTCCTCAATCTCCAATTCCACTTCCCTAACAAAGCCAAGTTGAATATCCTCAAATCTTTAATGCTAAGACCAACGATCTCACGAGGCTCACAAACATTTTTCCAATAGACCCAAGCTATCTTCCTTCCTTCTGAACCCCACCCCCACAAAAAGCTCCTATGAATCCTAACCATCTTATCAACAACCGCAGAAGGCATTTTAAGCAAAGACAGAAAGAAAAGTGGGATAGAAGAAAGAACAGACTTTAGTAAACAAATCCTCCCAGCTAAAGACAAGCATATGCCCTTCCACATGCTTAACCTTGTCTTAATCTCGTCTAACACCCCATCCCAAAAAACACCTCGCTTATGGCACCCCCCCGATTGGCAACGCCAAGTAGGTAAAAAGAGTTACCATCACGTCACAGTTCAAGATCGCCGCAAAGTGCTGGAGTGAAAAATGATCAACCCCTATCCCACCAATCTTGCTCTTCAGGAAATTAACTCTAAGCCCATAGGCCTTTATATTGAAAACAGAGCAGAATCGCCTTTATATTGAAAACACTTTTGATGTTGGCTTCGCAAAAAAACAGAGTGTCATCAGCGTATTGAAACATGTTTACCTTCACTTTAGCCCTTCCAATCTCCAAACTGTTAATCAGATTTTTCTCTTCAGCCAATCTTGACACCCCGGCCAAGGCCTTTGCCGCTATAAGGAACAAAAAAGGGACTAAGGGGTCACCTTGACGTAGACTCTTCTTAGGAACAAACTCCTTAGTAGGACTTCCATTCACTAGAACAAACACAAAAGCATATTCCAGACACCCCTTTATCCAACGGATCCATTTACCACAAAATCCTAACCTTTCTAACATATAATAGATAAACTCCCAGCTAACTCAGTCGTAAGCCTTCTCATAATCAACCTTGAAGAAAACACAACTCTTCTTCTTACTTTTTACTTCTTCCAAAACTTCATTGGCGACTAACACAGTATCCAGCAAACCCCTTCCCTCTAGAAAAGCCGATTGTCTAAGGTCGATAACTTTACCAATCACCTTCTTCAGATGTAAGGACAACACTTTTGAATATATAAACATCCAACTAGCAAAAAGGGGCCTAAACTTGCCGAGCTACTGTGGATTGTCTACTTTTGGAATTAAACACATAAAAGACACATTAGATATATGTTGAGAGGTAAAAAAGAAGATTATGGAGAGATAACTTGAAAAAAAAAGACTAAAAGACCAAAGACCATTTGGAAACAAAAATCTCGACTTCTATTCTTTCTTCTTTATGCTTTTGTTTGTAAAATAGAAATTTTCTTCACACCATAAGTATCTAACATAGAAATCTAACTTTCAAACTCTTTCATTTTCTATAACACTGAGTGTGTTATCTTTCTTAAGTTTTACTATTTTTGTTTATAGTTAAATTTTATTCTTGAATTTCATGTTTACAAGAAGCAAAAAATGAATAGAACAGTGTGGGTGAAGAAGGAAGCGGTTTCTGGAAAAAACTGAAACTGTATTTTCATTTTATTTTCTCAATCCAATAACCATTACACTGATAAGGCTTTATACATACAAAAGAGAAAAGAAAACACTTTGGGCTTAGGAACAGAGCCCGTAAGAAGGATATAGGCCCAATAACTCAAACTTAAAGCCCTCCCTCAAGCTGGAGCATGTATGCAAAGAACTCCAAGCTTGCTGATAAGTTTCTAGAAAATGCTTCGCTCGAGAGCTTTTGTTAGAACATTTGCAGGTTGCTTTGCAGATCGAATGGGCAGGAAGTGGAACAAATTTTGCTGCAGCCTTTCACGAACAACATGACAATCAATGTCAATATGTTTCGTACGCTCATGAAAGCTACTGTTAAGAGCAATATGCCTGGCTACTTGTGAATCGTAGTAAAGACATGCGGTGTTGGAGGTGATGACATGGAGATCTCTTAGAAGAAAGGTCAACCATTGCAACTCACATGAAGTTGAAGCCAAGGCGCGATATTCTGCCTCTGAGGATGATCTAGAAACCGTGCTTTGCTTCTTGGTTTTACATGAAATCAGTGATTCTCCCAGAAAAATGCAGAAACCAGTAGTTGAGCGTCGAGTCATGGAACATGACGCCCAGTCAGAGTCACTAAAAGCTTTTAAATGCAAAACAAAATTCTTTGAATAGAACAAACCTTGTGCAGGTGCAACTTTTATGTATTGCAACACATGTTGAACAACACGATGATGATGGATTGTAGGCTTTTGAACGAATTGACTCAGATGTTAAACATCAAAGCATATATCTGGTCTAGTATTTACAAGATACAAAAGACATCCAATGAGTCTTCTATAACTTGAAGGTTCATGAATGTCAGCTTCTTCAAACATATTATCTACCTTTTTCTGCATGGGTGTGGTTGCTGGTTTGGCACCTAGCATCCCTGCATCATCAAGGATCTCAAGAGCATATTTTTTTTTTTGACAAAGATGAATACCTTCATGTGTCCGTGCTATCTCTAAGCCAAGAAAATATTTCAACTTACCTAGATCTTTGATTTTAAAAGTAGCATTCAACAAGTTCTTCACAGAATTTATCTCATGCATATCATCACCGGTTAGAATAATGTCATTTACATAGACTAATAAAGCAATAAAAGATTTTTCTAATTTTTTGATAAAGAGAGAATTATCAGCTTGAGATTGGATGAAACCTATGGTTAAAAGATATGAGGCAAGCTTTTCATACCACTGCCTACTGGCTTGTGTCAAGCCATATAAAGATTTGGTCAAATGAAAAACTTGATTTGGTTTTGGATTGATGATTCCAAGATTTTGGATGAGTTTTACCTTTCTCAGATTACTGATTTTTCCTTTGTCTTATTCATTTGAATAATATCAACAATTCTCTGCATCTGTTCAGTTGATAAAGTATTCAGAATTTGATGATTTAGAAACTTATCTTGTGGAGAATTTTTTTCAACCATCTGCTTTTCAAGATTTTTCTACCGCATTCGTAGCAGTGTGTGCGATTCTCTGTTTGATCCATGGTGGATAACCGTGTTTTGAGTAGCATTCATCTTCAGTATGATTCATCTTGTTGCAGAAGGAGCAATGCTTTCCAAAATTCTTTCCGCTGCCTCTGCCACTTCCTTTCCATCCACTGATGTTCCATTTTTGACTAGATTGGCTTGCGTTGTTAGTCAGAATTTTTGACTCTATGACAGCGGCATCACTGAAATTTCTTTCTTGTCTCTCTTGTTACAGGGCAAGAGAAAAAACTTTGTTTATACCTGGTAATGATTCCATGATAAGAATCTGGGTCTTTATGCTGTTATAAGTGTCTCCGAGGCCTTTTAGAAAAGACATAACTCTTTCTGATTCTCTGTATTCAAGGATGATCTTGGACAATCTGCAGGTGCATTTGGAACTACAGATGCATGTATGAATGGGTCGCAATGAATCCAGTTCTTCCCACAATATTTTGGAATCTGTGTAATACTCATAAATGCTTCTCTCTCCCTGCCTGATCGAATTTATTTCTTGAAGGAGATCAGAAGTGCGGAAATGGTTGCTTTTGGAAAATCTCTCCTTCAGATCTTCCCATAAATCCATTGCGTTGTCAATGTAAATGGCGCTTTGAGCAATTTGTATGACCAGACTTCGATTAATCCATGAAATCACAATGACATTGCAGCGTTCCCATGCTTTGTATTGCTTGCTCTTGCGTGTCGGCTCTGGAATTTCTCCACTGACAAATTTAAATTTGTTCTTCGAGAGCAAAGCCCTTTCCATCGCGCGACTCCATGAATGATAGTTACTGCCGTCAAGGGGAGGTGAAACTAAGACCGCTCCTAGATTCTCTCCGGGATGAAGATAGTAGGGACTCGCTGGGTCTTGTGAAGAGTCCTCGGAAGCCATGGAAGGAACAAGATGAGAGGATACAGGGATGGGAAGAAAAGAGGGAGAAACGGAGTATCAGAGTGAGTGCAAGTCAGAGCGGGTCAAACCCGCTCTGATACCATCTTGAATTTCATGTTTACAAGAAGCAAGAAATGAACAAAACAGTGTGGGTGAAGAAGGAAGCAGTTTCTGGAAAGAACTGAAACTATATTCTCATTTTATTTTCTCAATCCAGTAACCATTACACTGATAAGGCTTTATACATACAAAAGAGAAAAGAAAACACTTTGAGCTTATGAACAAAGCCCGTAAGAACGATATAGGCCCAATAACTCAAACTTAAAATTGATCTTTCATTCTATAATTTCTTTGGTAAAATTAAGGTTTACATCCTTAGTTTTTTTATTTATTTTAAATTATCATTTATTTTTTTAATTAATTATCATTTTGATCCGAGTTATTTGTATTAGTATTTATTTTATTTATTTGACAGATTTATTTTATTATATTTATTTGACTTATTTGTTCCAGAATATATGTTTATTTTAGTTGTGACAAAATTATTCTATATTTTATTATATTTTAACTTTTGTTAATTAATCTCTTGGAAATCAAGTATATTAGAAACTTCTCTATCACTATACAATCCTTCAGTCTTGAAAGATAAGACTGTATTGGCTATGAACACATCACTACATAAACCATCAATCTTAAATGATAAGACTGCATTTGGTGGGTCAACTATGAACCTTTCACTATACTTAAGGTAGGTGAGAATACTACCTTTTCAGATTATATGTTTATTTTAATTGTCATAAAGTTCTTCTATATTTACAAATGGTGCTGCTACATTGAGACCATCCAGACTACAAACACCCACTTAATATCCTAATAAATTAATATATTTTTTTAATTAAAAATATTATTATATTATTATAAAGAATTGTGAAGTGAGTGGTTTTTTACTGTTTACAATGTCAAAGAAACTTTTTTCATTTACATGAAAAATATATCCTAATTTTTCATAATTAATCTCTAACGAACTAGTTAGATTAGACATCTACATATCACTCTCAAACCCTTAATCTTTAAAAATAAGACTACATATGAACCTATCACTACAAAACCCTCCCATCTTGAATAATAATACTACACTGTGTGTTGACTATCAACCTATCACTATACATTAAGAATGGTCAAAATCCTAACTATCACAATTCAAACCATAACAAACATTAATTGTATTAAGACGGTTTCTTCCTGCACCTCCATAGTTTTTCTATTGCCACCTCCATATACAACGTGAAAATATCTTTTTAACCTTTTTGTGCCACCCCTATAGAGTAGTTTCTGGATTATGTAATCTGGACACGCATTTGAAAAATGACTTCCAGATTATGTAATCCGTAAGCTAAAAAAGACTTCCAGATTACATAATCCGGAAACTAATCATGCATATGAAAAAAGGTTTCCGAATTATGTAATCTAGAAGCAAATTACGAATTTTAAAAAAGACTTCCAGATTACGTAATCCGAAATATTACAGAGAAGTATTTTTAGAAATATAAAAATGTATGGAGGTGGGAGAAGAATATATGGAGGTGTAGGAAGAAACAGACTTGTATTAAAATGTTGAAAAGATTTATGAATTGTTTACCTAATAGAAAAGAGACAATTTCTCCTTACACCATATCATTTCCAACATGCACCAAATTTTCTATTGAAAATGACAAAAATACCTCTTCTAAATCACGAAAATAACTTTAAATAAAAGGAGGGTGTAAATAAAAAGGGTAGTGATATTTTGATACCTTTCTCCACCTTACACCCACAACAAAATATTAATATTTGTAATAAAAAAAATTAAAAAAAGAAAATATCTTCTTAATAAAAATATAAGCAAAATACAAAATATTAAAATAATTTTAAAATTTTTAAAAATTATAAATGATTAAAATATTAATATTTATTGGAGTGTAGGTGGAACATGTTAAAAAATCATTTTTGAAATAAAAATTACTTCCAAAATTTTTTATTAAGAAATATTCTGAATTTCGATTTTCGGGACACATTTTTTAATTTCAGAAATTTTTATCCAAAATACATTTTTAATTTTATGTTCCTGATTTTTTTTGTCCGAAATGTATTTTTCTATTTTTACATTTTATTTACAATTTTAGATTTTCAAATCCAAAAAAAAGTAATTTTGGAAATTTTAAAAAATTGATAGGGTGTAGGTTAAAACTGATATGTTAAAAAAAAATGCCTAGAAAAGATTTGTTTGACACCACATACAATAAATAAATATGCTTAACACAACATTATAATAATATAATAATATAATAATATAATAATATTTTTAATTAAAAAATAAATTGAATATGATTAAAATATTATTTTATCTATTTGTTAAGTGAATGATGTTTACTGTCACCCTTACCTAATCTATCAAGTGAAACAATTTAATCATGAAGAGAATAAGTAAGATGGAGTCCTCTCCTCTCTTCACATGCAACAATAATACACGACTATTAAGGTTCAAAAGTCTCCCACTAATATCATTATATTGAAAGAGGGGATGAAGTAAAAGGTATTAATGTTTAATTAGCCTATATATAACTTTTATTCTTTATCTTGTGTTTGGATAAAAGATTTTATAATTTCTAAAATACTTAACCATATTAAATTTGAATTAATCTCAATTAATTTTTTAAATACTTTATTTAATAAAACAATTCAAATTTAGTAAATTTTATTTAAAAAACTATTTTAAATACCACCAAATTTAAAAAATATTTAAATATCAAATAATTATTAAAAACTTGAAAATATCAATATTGATAATTTTTGTAGTCAATATTAATTGATTGATGTTATTTTTTTAACAAAGGTTGTCAATAAAATTTCTTATATTTGCATAAAACTTTTTAAGTTGAAGTTATATATGGGATTATTATTAGTTCTAATATATTTATTTAAGATGACATCAATCAAAATTATTTTTACATTATTAACTGTTGAATGCTTTTTGCCGACTTTTTTTTTTCATTGTTGACCACATTTTTTTTCTCCAATATTAGTAAAAACCACAATCCTAATTAATGTTGACAAAAAGTTATCCAAACAATATCAGAGAAGAAATCCCAAAAAAGCATAAAAAGTTATATTGTTGATGATAAAAAAAATAAATTAGAGATATATATAAAAAAAAATAACCACAATAGATATTTGCTATAAAAAATTTAATTCACATTCATACATAAAATAGTTTCTCTCCACATTCGCTCAAAAAAAAAAATTCTAACTAATATTTGACTAAGAAATAATAGTGATCACAACAACAAAATTCTAACAACTTAAATCACAAATAATTTCTATTAACATTAATAAAAAAACTTAGTTAACTTCAACTATAAAATAGTTATGAAGAGCAAATAATTTCTCTTATTTTGATCTTAGTTAAATCGACGACATTTCAACCAAAATAAAGGTTATGAAGAGCAAAACATAAATTTTAGAATATGAAAAATTTTAAATTTTTACTTTTTATTAAATAATCTATTTTTAAGTAATACAATTACTTTAATGAAATTACATAATTTTATTTTTTTTAATATTCCTTACCAAATAACATATCGAGGAAATAATAATGCTTGTTTGACACTCCTATTTTTCTTTCACATCTATTTTACAACCTCTTTTAATAAATATTATATTTAACTAATAAAAAAAACACAAATTTTTTTTAACACTCTAATAATATGATTATTGGTTGTCAAGTGAAAGTGTAAATATTCCACGTTTGATGAGGGGCATCAAACCTTGTAGAAGTGCAATTTAACTTTTTTTAGTTGGGCTTTGATAAATTGGAAAACAAACAATTCCTTGTAAAGAAGTTTATTGAATAAAAAAAAACACACACACACATATATATATATATATATGTTTGTGCTAATTCAATTACACTCACCTAGTTCTCTTGCCACATAAATTTGAATTTTGATGAGAAAGACATTGGAGAATAGATTTATAGGACCTGCGCATGCAGGTGAACTTTTAAGGCATTACATAAAAAGAAATCTAAACTCTATACGTACTAAAGAATAGTGTGTCTGAATCTGTATAAGTACTTTGTACCACAAACTCTTGATGAGGCCAGCTATTTAGCAGTTGAGACGCACATGCAAGTAGCCTCTTTTGTTCAGCTCAATTAAATTCACTGCAGAGAGAGAGAGAGAGGTGAAGAAACAATGAAATAGCTGGAAAAGAACAGTGCAACTTGATTAGTAAATGCTCTGCTTCATCTTTCTGCTCCATTAAATTGTTTGGCCCAATTGGTCAAAAGCGTCTGTCTAAACTCCAACTATCATAAATGATGCTATGCTTACATCAAAAAGAAAATTAACTACTGAATAGCGACATATAATCGTTTGTGACAGTGAAATCCTCAATCGTGGCATGCAAGTTTTGATACATTTGATGCAGTAAAGGATCTGCCAAAGGGACAACTAGATTTTTCTGCACAAACAAAAAATTGCATGTGTATACTATATATTGTCTTCATATTGTTCAATTCCTTAGTCCGAAAAATTCAGATACTAAATAAGAATATTCGGAAAGCACGAGTACATAATCTAGAACAGTGGTGGAACAAGAAGTAGTAATGTAATTACAATAACTGAGATTTGAGAATCAGAATTAAGTTCCATATTTGTTGGAAATTTTAAGCATTTTGCAACTTTGAATATATGAATTATACGTGAATGAAACGTTGGTTAGAGTCCAAGGTGGAGGAAGAGGAACATAGGATAGAACACTACAATAATAACTTTTCTTGTAATGTAATACAAAAGGGTGAACTTCTAATTCCTAGTGCAGAAGATTTTCTTATTGCAAGAAAGAAACACTACTGAACTTGTAAGTAATCTGGTTGAAATTCACATTGGTGGTGCCAGCCATGTTATCACAATGGGGCTTCTCACAGTATGCAAACCATCCTTCCATACCAGACTTCCAAATTCGGGTGAGGTTTGCCGAACCCTTGGCGTGAATGTGATCTTGTAAGACAGATTTTGGTGTGTTTTTGTAAAATTCAGAGTTTCTGGCTCAACTTTGACAGAAGAACCTTCGAATGGTGAGACCACAACTTGGTAGTTGGAATCAGGCGGGCCAACATTGGTGACAGTTCTGTGAACAATCACAGGATCGGAGAATGAAGTGGCTGTTTTCTGGGTAAAGATTGATGATATGGCTGGGTAGTTCAAGTCCCCCGGACTGACAAGAGAGTGTGTGCAAGATCTGTTGGAATATTTGGAAAAAACTCGTAGTTGGGTTGGACTCAGCTTCTGTGTGCATAGGAATTCAAAGTAGTCCTGTGGCTCTATGTCATATACCAAACCAGGGTCAAGAGCTCTAATAGGGTCAATGTGTCCAGAACCATGATCATAAGGACTTGAAGGTTTAGCAGTTGAGGCATCTCTGAGAGTTTTTTTGGTGTTGTCAAGAACATAAGCCGTTGTCATCAAAGCAGACTTTATAGCAGCAGGACTCCACTCAGGATGCCTAGACTTGAGAAAGGCTGCTATACCACTCACATGTGGGCATGACATTGAGGTTCCAGAGAGTATATTGAACTTCTCTCTCCTGTTGTCCACTTTCAAACCTGATGGACCAATGGCCTCACTCCAAGCAGCAAGAATGTTCACCCCAGGAGCCACTAAATCAGGCTTCAGAATTTCAAGGCTGAGAAAATTAGGCCCTCTTGATGAAAATGCTGCCACTACAGGAGATGGCCTTATTCCCAACGTCGTACCTTTAAAAGCCAGAGTTGCAGTAGCACTTTGACTTGATTGGACATAACTTTTGATATCTTTTCCTTCTTTTTCTCCTATTGCAACTGCTGGAAGGAGGTGACAATCTGCAACCAGTTCTTCTCTATTAGCTTCAGTATTTGTGAGAATCATTCCCACCCCTCCTGCACTTCTCACCACATGACCCTTTTGCACTCTAGGACTAAGGCCTCTATCACACACAACTATCTTTCCTGAAACTACTTTAGGATCCAAAGTCCCTTCCAAGCACATGGATCTTGGATCAACCCTGCTAGAGTTGCTCCCCAAGTACACCAAAGGGTATTGTTTCTCAAATGAAAGCGCACTTTGCCCTTTGTAGAGTGAGACTCCACTCACTATTTTACCATTTCCAAGCTTAACTTGTGCTGGAAAATCCCTATCTATTGTGCTGGCTCCAACTGTGGTGATCCATGGTGAAACATTGGTGAGGCTAGCAGGATCAGGTCCTGCATTTCCTGCAGAACATGAAACAAAAACACCCCTCTCCATTGCTCCAAATGCAGCAACAGATAAACTATCACGGTAATAAGAGGAGACTCCACCACCCAAAGAGATGGAAAGAACATTCACTCCATCAGCCACAGCTTTATCAATAGCTGACACAATATCTGAGCTGAAGCACCCACCAATCCAACACACTTTATAAGCTGCAATCCTTGCACCTGGTGCCATTCCTCTTGCAGTGCCATTAGCATAACCAAGAAGGTTAGCTCCAAGCACAGGAGAGCCACCAACTGTAGCTGCAGTGTGAGTGCCATGCCCATCTTGATCTCTTGCTGATTTAAACTCCTTCTGCTCATTAATTCTACCAATTGCTGCTTCATATCCATGGTAGAACACTCTTGCCCCCACAACCTTTTTATTGCAGTGACTTTTTGTGAATCCTGTTCCAATCTCACAGGCACCTTTCCAATGAGCAGGTACTGGTCCCATGCTTACATCTTTGAAGCTTTCACTCTCTGGCCAAATCCCAGTGTCTAACACTCCCACTATAACATCATGGCCAGCAAGCTTTTCTGACCACATGTTAGGGGCTTTTTCTGGTTCAAGCCCAAGGAATGTAGGACTTCTAGTGGTGTGTAGCTCATACTTTGTATCTGGGAATATGGCCACAACTCCTTCTTCAGTCTCTAGCTTCTTAGCTTCTCCTTCAGTCAACTTAGCTGCAACACCATGAAAAGCATTCTGGTAAGTGTAGATTATTCTCTTCTCACTGTCCGCATCAGCTTCTGGAAGTGTGGACAGTGCGGATTTCACCTTTGATGAATACCATTCAAGGTGGTTGGGGAAGGCTTTTGGCATTGCTGACTTATCCATTTGAATGAGGTAAGTCTTCTTAGCAAATTGAGCATTTGCTGAGAACAACATTGTGAGAACTAGAAGATAGCTTGAAAGAAAGCAACCCATGTTTCCCATTAAGGTCTTGGCCATGTTTCATGCCAAGAAGGAGAGAGCTCTAGAGTGTTTGAAGAAGGGTGTTGGCTTAAAATGAAGGAAGTATGAAGAGATATTAAAAGGATTTGTGCTTCATAACTTGCCTGTTTTCTTTGAGGTTGCAATATTAAATATTAGAACAAAAAAGAGAGTGGTCTTTTATGTGTCTCAGCATATGGTAGGTGGTTGTTTTGTGAGTGACTAGTGGCTGGTATGAAGTTAATGCATGGTTAAGGTCCTCTGACATCTCTGCAACACTGTTTCTTGATTGATGCTTGCACTTTGTTCTCAGCATAATTATTTTAGACATTGCCTTTGAACAAGCAGCTACGTATGAGATTGGGGACCTTAATGTAGTTTGTGTTAGTCTCGGTACTTTTGAGGAATGATATATAATTGCAATTATAATGGTGGTTGTGAATGGTGAAATCAATTGAATTTGTTTATATAAGTTTATAGTGAATGACTTTGAAGTTTTTTCCGTACTCTAACAATGAAAGGATGCACTCAAGAAACTACTGGGAAATTTTGAGAATATATGCAAGTTGAACTTGTCATTTTACTTGGTAAATTTTAGAGTTTAGTTAAACTTCTAACTCTCTATCCTGTTTCCATTAAAATAAACAACACCAATGAATTATTTTACTTAAAGTTACTTAAATCAAATTACATCAACTATCTAACCAATATACACTCTAAATATAAAAAAAAAACATAATCTGGATGAACAGTATATAAAGTGACATACATCTTATGTTAATTATACTAATAACTAATCTATAATAAGTTTTTTTTTTTAAATGCATGGTTTGTTTTGGCATCAAATAAAAGACTGTACACTGATATCTGATATCGGAGTATTAAATTTCAGCAGAAAAAAAAACAGTTATAGTAACTAACTTAAGTTATCTAACATTGCAAACTATCATAAAAGAAATCTAAAGTATTTAAACAAAATATAACTAAACCTAACTATGTTGAAGAAGATAAATTGACCATTAATGTTGTATTTGCAACATGTCATTCTCCAATAATGGAACGATATCCTATAATAAGAGAAACATTTGAATTATGTTAACACTCAATTCTCATAAAAATAAATATAAATTTATTCAAATATGTATTTATATTATTATGTAAAAATTAACAATACTTGTATTTATAATGACTCATATAATACATAAATGATGTAAAAGCCATTTAAATGAGTCTTCTTTCTTATTACTCTCACATCAGAAGTAAATCATATAATTATTTTAAAATTTATAAATAAATAAATTAATGCATTACAAGAAAAATCCATTTTAGCTTCCAACAAAAAGTGAGGGCTATAAAAAGAAGTCACTAGAGTGAAGTCTACTCAAGTTGGACACAAAAATAAATGTCAAACATTGTGTCCACAATGGAGACATTTAACTCACTAAAAATTATTAAAATAATAATAATAATAAGTTAATGTCTACAATGGGGACACAAAGTAGATATAATGAAAACAAATAAGTAACAAAATAATTTGAGTCTAGAATGTGGACACAAAGTGGATGTGTTGGAGATCCCACATCGACTAAAGATTAGTACATTTCATTGTATATGAGTGGGTTCAAACCTCACCTCATGATTCGATTTTATGAGGTTGAGTTAGATTTAAAGTCCACTTCGTAATAGGATGCAAGTTAAAATTATTAAAATAATAATAATAAGTTAACGAAAATTTACTCACATTTGCTATCTCATGCAGTCTCCCCAATGGCGTCGCCACATCGACTAGATATTAGGACATTTCATAGTATATAAGTGAGTGTAAACCTCACCTTATAAGCTAGTTTTATGAAGTTGAATTAAGCTTAAAGTCCACTTCTTAATATGGAATCAGAGTCATTTTGAGCCTATCCTAGCGATTGTTTGTTGGGTTTATCAGGCCACATGCTATCGGTTCGTTATCGAACCAACCATAATATATAGTCTCAAGGTGAGGGGGGTGTTGTTGGAGATCTCAAATCGACTAAAGATTAGGATCATTTCATAGTATATAAGTAGGTGAAAAGACTTAAAGTACACTTCTTAATAATTATTTAGTTTTATAGTTATTTTAGTGTCCCCTAAACCTACGCTATAGTTAAATAATATATATTTTTTTCTTTATATAGGCTTAGCCAACACTACCTTGTAAATTTGTGTCCCATTGGAGGTCGTCTCTAATGCATAGCCACCAAAATATTAGTTTCCATTTCTATTGAGACGCTAAGCCCACATTAGTCTCATTTAGAGTCTCTTTTTTACTCTTTGCATCACTCTTTTGGAGACTCTACCATCATTATTTCTTGTAGTGATGTATGTATTAAAATATCACTAACCTTAGAATAAATTTTATATACTTAAAATATAAAATATTTATACAAATAAAAACTCTAATTAAATGAAATACACATGTTAGTTCTTAGACAAAGGAAACCTGAAAGAATCCAACAAACTTATCTGTGCCAATTTTTTCAACTGTAAGTTACAAGTCACAATTTTAAGATAATGTGCATGATTGTGCACTTATGGAATCTCAATAGTCTATTTTTTTTATATTTTTATTTTTATTAACATTTATTATTCAACACTTATGTAAATATACCATTTGATCTAGCTCTTTAGAGAAATGTAAGAGGAAAAAAAACCACTTCTCTTTTCTTTATCACTTTCTTATTATTTAATTTTCTATGGGTGATGATTTGTAAATATGGTATTATAGCTCTTTTTAGAACTTGTGCAAAAGAGCTTTGATTCATATGTCTAATTATTTTTTTCTATGCAATTATGTCATTAGTCACTTAAAATGGAGAAATTTCAAGAAGGTAGGATTTTTGTTAAGGAAGATTCAACATATACCAAACAAAAATTAACTCATAAGTAATATTAATAGTTGGTGGGCTCTTCTTCTCATCCCAAATTGATTCCTTTCATCATACTTTCAATTATGTCACTACCTCATATGATAATTCCACTAATTATGTGATTTCGGGTAAAAAATCATATTAGACACAGAGATTACTATCCACATTTTCTCTGATAAAGATTTTTTTCCCCTCAATCACAAATATTTCTGAAATTCAAGTGTCTCTACATAATAGTAACAAATTATATGTCAATCTTGCTGAATTGAATGATGTGTTATTCATTGATGCTTTCTCTGTCAATCTAATTTCTATCTCAATATTGAAAAAAAGTAATGGTATGTATTACTCTTTTTCATTACTCAAAAGATTTTATTTTTTAGAAAAATTCATGGAGATTGATTGCTACAACCGAGAGGGTGAAAAAGTTATATTAACTAAAAACTTCAAGTATTTCTTGTTCTTTTACACCATGAAAAGAAGTCCTAATACAAATTGTAAGATGATAATTTACATTGTAATAAAAATAAAGGTAGTATAGTTCATGAAATAAAAAATTTGTGGCATTGTCACATGAGACATGCTTCAAATTATTCTATTCTCATATTGATACTTCCATTTGTTCTGCTTGTGATGTATGTCACTTTGTAAAACAAAAGAAACCATCTTTTGCTTAGCAATACCAAGCCACCAATTTTTTTTGAAATATCACATGTTCATATTTGGAGACCACATAGAATCTCGTATGCAGAAGGTTACAAATATATTTTTACCTTGGTAGATGACTTTACCAAGTTCACTTGTATATGTTTGTTAAAAGGAAATTATGAAACAAGAACAAGTTTGCAAAACATTATGCGTGATTTTTTTAACAATAAGGAATTTGTTCACCAAATTAGTTGTGTAGAAACTCCTCAACAAGATGACATTGTAGAACAAAAGCACCAACACATTATGATTTCATTTTTCAATCAAATTAGCCCACAACATTTTGGTCATTTATTGTCACTCATGTCATTCATCTCATTAATATGACACCAACTTCTTTATTAAAAAATAAAACACATTTGAGATTTTACATTATCATTTACCAAATCTTAGCCATTTAAAAATATTTGGGTGTCTAGCCTTTTCTAGTACCCTTTGTGCCTCACACGACAAGCTTAGTTCCAAAGTTCGAAAAGGTGTTTTTTTAGGATATAGGGAAGGTACCAAAAGGTTATACTCTTTTCATCTTAAAGAGTATTAACATTATTCTTTCAAGAAATGTATTATTTTATGAAAATATGTTCCCTTTTAGCCATGTTGATCAAGAGACATAAAATGTTTTTCTTGAATATGTGGACAACACCTTTATGAATTCTTTTCTTAAGATTCTCGGTGGTTGGTCCTATTCCTCAGTCTTTTGCTTTTGCACCTACACTAGTACAAAAGTTTAAAACAACTACCCATTATTTAATGCTTTTTTACGGTCTGACGCGGTCTTTCAAAATGCGGTGATATTTTTTAAATTAACTTGATTTAAGAAGGCGACTATTTGTAATGCCGCATTCTTAAATCAAGCGCTTTGATTTAAGAATGCAACTATTACAAATGACCACCTTCTTAAAACCCTTTTTACCCTAACTCAGAAGCGCGCCACTATAAGTTTTCATACTCTCCTTTTTCTTGCGCTTCGTTTCTCTTTTGTGCTTCCTCTTTTCTTTCTCTCTTCTTTGCATTGTCTTCGTGGCATTGATAAGCATTGTCTTCCTCTCTTCTTCTTCACCATTGATTTTTATATGTTTTTCGTTTCTCTATTGATTTGTCTTATGTCATTGCTAAGGTCACGATTTCATTGGGAAGGTTTTTGTTTGCTTTCTACCATGTCTTCCTCGTTGTTGTTGCCGCCTTGCTCCGTCGTACGTATATTTGTGTTTCATTGGGAAATTTTTATTTTTCGTTTTCTTGACTTTTATTTATGTTCTTGGTTATCAGGCCTTCCAATATCAATCCATTATTTGAAAATGTCAGATTCAGATTGACATGAAATACTAAGAATGTGAAGATGTATGATATGGATGCACTAAGAGATTAAAAGAAATGCTAAAATAATGACCTGTTCGAAGTTGAGAACTTTGATTAGAAACCCAAACAACAACAAAAAAGAAAAGAACCCCTAAACGTCATTCATAAATGCGATTTATAAATGCGATTTATAAATGCGACTATGGTAAATAGCCGCATTTATAAATCGAATTTACGAATGCGGCTAAATAGCCACCTTCTTATCTCTTCGATTTAAGACTACATGTTTATCAAATGCGGTTATATAGCCTCCGTTTTAAATTGAAAATAGTTGTCGATGTTTTGCCTTTCTACAATAAGAATAATAATCACACACCAACATTCATCTGAGAAAAATATTGGACACAATTACGTCCAAACAAATTCAAACCATGAATCTATTATTTTTATTTCCAATGGAAATATGAATGAGTTCATCATCAAGTGTTCCTTTATGTATTTCTAGTCATACAAGAAAAAGATTCGAGTACTTAAGGATTTTCACACAAGTTTTCTCTCTCAAGCTCCTACTCATTTGTCTTTAGTTATTAAATGTTTTAATCAAAATTATTTGTCTTCTGTTAATTCTTTTTAGTCTTACAACATTGTTTCTTGTGCTAAAAATTTCTCTAAAAATGAGACCACCTCTTTTGATGAGGCTTCTAAATATGATTGTTGGAGAGAAGTCATAAGTAAGGAGTTACTTGCTCTTGAGAAAAATCAAACTTGGTCCTCGGTGAATTATCCTCAGGAAAACACCTAACTGGATGTAGATGAGTTTACAAAATTAAACATAAGTTTGATGGTACAATTAAAAATTTAAGAAATGATTGATTGCTAAGGGGTACACATAAATAAAGGGTTTATATTATTTTGAAACATTCTCTCTGGTATAATATTGTTTGATTTATTCTATCAGTTGCAATAACAAAAGGTTGGTTCTTAGAGTAACTTGATGTCAACATTGCTTTTCTTCACGATGACTTGAAAGAAAAGGTATATATGATTCCACCACTAGGCTTACATCTTAGTTATCCACAACAAGTTTGCAAATTGCAAAAATATCTTTATGGTTTAAAGCAAGCTAGTAGAGAATGAAATTTGAAACTTCCTTCTACTCTTGTATCCTGGGGCTTTGTTCAAAGTACCTCTGATTACTCTTTATTTGCAAAGATCAAGGGTGTCTCTTTGCTTGCCATTCTTGTGTATGTCAATTATATTATACTTAGTACAAACTGTTAGAATATATGGCCTTAAACGAGAAGGGGGGGTGGATTGTTTAAAGGGGGTTTTCAAAAACTTTTTCAGCTAGAATGAAATTCTTTGCAGGAAACCAGATTAGGAATTCAGTTAGCCAAGTAACAAAGCACACAACAACAAAGCACCAGAAAAACAATCGGTTGTTTCTTCGAAACAATCGGTTGTTTATACCAGTAAATCAACAACAACTAAATTTAAATGAGTTTAAGGGAAGAAAGAGATACACAAACAATTTATATTGGTTCCTCTTAAACCAAGAGCTACATCCAGTCCCCAGAATCCACTGGGCAATCCACTACGCAATCAAATACATATTACACACAAAACCACCAAAGAAGTGACCTTGAACCCCTCAAGAAACACACTTCCTTTGGCTCAACACACACACACCAAGAATGTTGATCTTGACAACCTCAAGAGCACACAACACTCCTTGGTTTACAACACCAAAATTTACAAAGTATTCAGAACGAATTACACTTGTTACAGAATGAAATGAAATCAATACAAATGTAATCCTATTCCACTCTCTCTTGAGAAAACCAAAGCTGAATAGTGAAAGTTCAAATCTTGAAAGCAATCTCTGAAAAACTCAAATCTGTTTTTCTTTTTCCTTGTTTGTTATAAAACATAAATAAACTATTTATAGCTTTCAAATATTGGTCAAAATATTTAAAACAGGAGCGTATTCAGTTTGAAAATCATTTAAAGCACACTCAACTAACAAAACAGATTCTGTTAGGATTTTCAAACAAACAATCGATTGAAAGCACGAAACAATCGATTGTTTTGGTTTGACAACAAGTCAACCAACCAAAACAGTTTTCAACCTTTTCAAAAAAAACTAAGAGTAAAACAATCGGTTGTTTCGACAAAACAATAGGTTGTTTTCACTTAGTTTGAAAAACACTTTAAATTTAAAAGATTTGAAAACACTTTAGCTTTAGAGTCAACAAAGAGTGGATTACACAAATAAACTACCCAGATCCTACTCTAAACACAACAATAACTTTAGCCTTCCGTCAAACACTAGGATTTGGATTCTTCAAAGCCTTTGATCACACTTTGATTCAACACAAACAATGTAGAAGAATTGAACGTTGTCAAGAATCATTTTAATACGAGTTTTGGGATCAAGGTTATTGGCCCTATTCACTTTTTCTTAAGGTTGGAGCTCTGTCCTTCTACTAATAGCATGATACTGGGTTATAGAAAGTGTTGTCTTAACTTATTATCTTATACGATCTTTTGGGGTCAGTATAATTTAGGTTTTCTTTTGTAATTTTTATTATGTTTTTAATTGAGTGATTGATGTTGGATTAGGATTCCTCAATCATATAATGAAACGAGAATAATGATGATTAAATAATACCTGGTAGACCCATGAGGGACGAAGACATGATCTTGATCGGGTTCCCCTTTAGGGTGTATCGCTTAGAATGGAATTATGTGAGTAGAGAGACAGAGAGATGAGAGGCTCGAAAATCCCTTTAGGGAATGAGTTTCGGCCGTGTGATGTTAGAATATGAGGGTGTCTCTTTAGTTGTCTGGTAATCTCTATTTATAATACACCCAAGGGGAAACCCTAATTATTTATGGTAATAGTAATTACGTCCATCAAGTAATTACCAATAATATAATAGGATAATTATGGTAATTGATCAATTAATAAGATAAATAATCGTGAGGTGCCACATAATATTTTTACATTCTCCCACTTGGCCAAAGGATTATTTATTATGAGCATTAGATAAGTCTGGCCAGATTTTAATACTCATTTTAGTCCTAAACTGTAATTGTAGCAGAGAAATACAGTCTTTGAATCAATATTCAACTCAAGACCCCCATTAATCATACTACAATACAAATTTAAAACTTAAGTAAATTTTAGGATCAATTGATAAGTAAGCCCTTTAGACTTTGATTTGTACAATTAGTGTCTATGTATATTTAGGCATGCATAAACATATTTAAGGACACACAAATCAAGGTAAATGAGGAAATTTTATTAAACATAAGTAAGTACAAATATGCTAAATAAGGTCTTTAGATAATCCCATCTTCGAAACATGTTCTTCGAATACTTTAGGTGGGAGACCTTTAGTCATCGGATTCGCAAGCATATTTTTAGTACTAATATACTCAACACAAAGCTTATTTTCCTCAACTCGCTCACGTACGAACAAGTACTTTGTATCAAGATATAATCCAACGCCACTCGAACTGTTATTGTTCAAAAAACTAACGGCAGCTGAGTTATCACAATAAAGCTTCAATGGCCTGGAAATGGAGTTAATGACTTTGAGTCCAGCGATAAGATTTCGCAACAACATTCCATGACAAGTTGCATTGTACACTGCAACATATTCTGCCATCATTGTTGAGGTTGTTGTTAATTGCTGCTTATGACTCTTCCATGAGATAGGCCCGCCTGCTAACATAAAGATATACCCAGAAGTGGATTTCTTGTCATCTTTGCATTTTGAAAAATCAGAGTCAGAATAACCCACCACTTCTAAACTGTCACTTCTCCTATAGGTCAACTTATAGTCTTTTGTGCCTTGTAGATATCGAAGTACTTTCTTAGCTGCTTTCCAATGATCTAGACCAGGATTAGATTGATACCGGCCTAGCATTCCAGCAATGTACGCGATATCCGGACGAGTACAGACTTGAGTATACATAATGCTTCCAACTACAGATGCATAAGGTATCATCGCCATTTGCTCTTTTTCAGCCTCTGTTTTTGGACATTGAAAAGAACTGAAAACATCTCCCTTAATTACTGGAGCCACAGAAGGAGAGCAATGCTGCATGTTATAACGAGTGAGGACACGGTCAAGGTAGGCCCTTTGGGATAATCCCAAAATCCCCTTAACTCTATCTCGGTATATTTCGATGCCAATAACATAAGCGGCCTCTCCGAGATCCTTCATGTCAAAATTATGCGAAAGTATGCGCTTTGACTCATGCAACATGTCTATACTATTACTTGTCAATAGAATGTCATCTACGTAAAGGACAAGTATAGTAAAGTTGCTCCCACTCATCTTGAGGTAGGTGCATTGATCCACTTGATTCTTAAGGAAACCTTGTTTCTTCATGACTTCATCAAACTTTATGTACCACTGCCGTGAGGCTTGCTTCAGCCCGTAAATGGATTTCTTCAGCTTGCAGACTAGGTGTTCTTGACCTTTAGGTTTAAAACCTTCTGGTTGTTGCATGTACACGTCTTCATACAAGTCGCCGTTAAGGAAAGCGGTCTTGACGTCCATCTGATGTAGCTCTAGATCAAAGTGAGCTACGAGGGCCATTACGATCCTTGAGGAATCTTTTCGAGAGACAGGTGAAAAGGTCTCTTGATAATCAATTCCCTCTTTCTGAGTGAACCCTTTTGCAACCAATCTTGTTTTGAAGCGTTCAATGTTTCCATTCTGATCTAGCTTGGTTTTGAACACCCATTTAGATCCTACGGGTTTTACTCCGTCGGGTAATTCTACTAGATCCCAAACATTGTTTTTCTTCATGGAGTCAAGCTCATCGAGCATGGCATTATTCCATTCAGAAGACTGATCACTAGTAATGGCTTCATTGTAAGAGGTAGGATCGGTATACCTTCCGGCATCCATTTCTGCTTCAGTCAGGTAGGTTACATAATCATCAAAATTAGTACCAGTTTTAGTTCTAGATGACCTCCTGAGCTGATTAGCGGGTTCTGCATTGTACTGATGTTTGTCGTTCAGGGTGCCTTCATTCTCGGATGGATTCAGAGTAGCATCAGGTTCTGAGCGTGGAGTAGGTGGTGCAGTGACGCGCGGAGTGGGTACAAGAGGAGTGATCAGAGGCAAATTAGTAGTTGATGTAGATCTCCCCCCCGCCTCTTGTACTTCTAGTAAATCTAGGTAAGGATTGTCACTGCTCCCACTGATCTTGAAATCCTCAGGAAATGAGCATGCTTGGTTTCTACAATGCGGGTGACGTAGGAAGGACAATAAAATCTATAACCCTTTGAGTGATCGGGATACCCGATGAAGTGACAAGTTACTGTTTTCATGTCAAGCTTCTTTAAGAAAGGGTTATAAACTTTAGCTTCAGCAAGGCAGCCTCATACTTTCATATATCTAAGACTCGGTTTCCTTCCAGTCCAAAGTTCATTAGGAGTTTTAGGGACAGATTTGGAAGGAACTCTATTGAGTATATGAACTGTTGCTTTTAATGCCTCGGTCCAGAGGAATAAGGGCAAATTGGAGTTGGCTAACATACTACGCACCATGTTCATTAGGGTCTTGTTTCTCCTTTCAGCAACACCGTTTTGTTGAGGAGTACCGGGCATGGTGTATTGGTTCACAATCCCTTGGCTTTTACAAAACTCATAAAATAGACTAGGGGCTTGTCCCAAATCAGTATGTCTACCATAGTATTCACCTCCTCTATCTGATCGCACAACTTTTATTTGAAGATCAAGTTGTTTTTCAACTTCAGTTTTATAATCTTTAAACGTTGTAAGTGATTCAGATTTTTCCTTAATGAGATACAAGTACATGTAACAAGAATAATCATCTATAAAAGTGATAAATGAATTATGTCCTGTTATTCCAACGATGCTGTAAGGGCCACTAATGTCAGTATGAATAAGTTCTAATAATTTTGAACTCCTAGTGGCACCTTTCTTAGTTGTGGATGTCATTTTGCCTTTGAGGCATTTGACACATGTTCCAAAATCAGTGAAATCGAGATATGGTAAGACTTCATCCTTCACAAGTCGAGATAAGCGATCTCGTGAAATGTGGCCTAAACGTTGATGCCACAACATGGATGAAGTTTCTAAGTCTCTTTTTCTCCTGGTCTTTGTTAAGTTCTCATTAATATTATATGATAACAAAGATTTGGAGAAGCTATCATCTAGTTCTAACTTATAGAGACCGTTATCTAGAAAACCAGTACCAAACAATTGAGAATTTAAAGAAATAGTAAGTTTGCCATGACTTTGGTCTAACTTTGGTCTAACAATTGACATAAAAACCATCAATGTCTAACTTTGGTCCTGATACAAGATTCCGAGTAATTTCGGGAATATATAAGGTATCATAAAGTTTAATACATTTTCCAGTTTTCATAAGTAATTCTAAGGTTCCAACAGCTTCGACAAATAGTTCTTGTCCATTCCCCATCTTAAGTGTTCTTTGGTTTCTTTCCAGCTTCCGGATTGTAAGGAATCCTTGGATTGAATTGGTCACACGAACCATAGAACCAAGTCAAACCACCAAGTATTAGTTGGAACATTTAAATTAAATGACTCAATTATCATATTTAGATGATTACCTTTCTTAGCTAGTCACTCCTTAAAGCTTGAGCACTTAGACTGCTTATGTCCTACCTTGCAGCAGAACTTGCAGTAGGACTTGGTAGTGGATTTGTTAGAGCTGGAGGGTGCACTTGCATCAGTTTTAGGGACCTTATTAGATTCCTTTTTCAATGGAATTTGCCCTTCCGCTTCTTCGATTCAATAGCCACGAGGTAAGCAACATCTGGTTTCTCCAGCTTCAGGCGCTCTTCTTCTTGAACAGTCATAGCAATCAACTCACTCATGGACCATTTGTCCTTCTGAGTATTATAGTAGACTTTGAAGGCTTCAAACGCAGAAGGAAGAGAAGTCATAATGAAGTGGACTAGGAAACCTTCACTAATTTTCACCAGTCAAGGTCTCAATTTTCATATTAGGGGTTGGTTAGACGACAAATTAAGATACCTAGGCTAAGGAAAAAGTTAGAGTGACATAGGGAAACTTAGATCTAAAGCAGACATAAGTAAGAACCATTATAATAATGAAGTTGTGATAAAATCTATTATAACATCAAAATAATAGACTAGATTGGGTTCTACTTAAATAATCAGCTTTCACTTTGGTTAATTACCAATTATTTAAGCATAATGAACAATTATAAGTAAGGTATGTGCAATAAGAATGTGACACATAATCTTTGGACAGAAGTGAACATTTAAGCTTATGCACATATTAAGTTTTCAAAACACAAGTGCAACAAACATCGTTGGACAGAATAGAAGTAATTGTGTTTTTAGGCAAATGTCATGTGAATATTTAATAATTAAGTGTACTCACAAGTAAGTGAAGGTGCTTAATTAGACTCAAATAACAAGACATAACCCATCATCGTTGGACAGAAGGGAGACTCCTATTATTAAGTTTAAGCAAAAATTTTAATTTTAATTTTGTCAAACCTAATATTTTTTTTAAGAGTTTAACAAAATAAGTATTTTTTTAAACATAATTACGGTATCATGAGATTTACCATATTTAATTCGATAAATAAAAGGAAACGCGTAAATATGTTACTCGTAAACCCGATAAGGTGAGTAGCGGAATATTAAGGATTTGATTTTAGATTTGGTCTTCAAAATTTTAATTAGATTGATATGTTTCCAAGTTTGACACGACTGCTATTTTCGAAAATAGTAATAATAATAATAATACCCGAAAATTAATAAGGCAAGAATATACTATCCTAAATAAGGAAAAACTTGGAGACTAAGATATCAATTTTATTTTTTTTTAGGAAAACACAATCAAATCAAATCCATTTCTAATTAAGGGAATCAATTGTATTTCGAAAATTTGAATTAAGGAAAAATATTATTTTCAAAATTTCCTAATTAAGGGAATAATTAATTTCTGAAAATTCTTTATTCCTAATTTTCGAAAATTCATACGAACAAAAAATAATGATGATGAACATAGAATCAAAATTAATTTCATTCCAAATAAGGGAATACTCACGAAAATTATGAAGAACACATAACATTCATATTAAATTTTAATTTTCAAAATCTTAAAATAATTATGGATCTCGAAAAAATTAAAATTTATTTTATAATATCAAAGTGGATTTTCGAAAATAAGTGGTTCAATAATATACCAAAATAAAAACATCGAAAATCAATAGGTTGAATCAAAATCTTCGTTTTTTCCAAATTTAGGGAAAACGAAAGAAGAATCGATTAAGCAACATAAACGCTCTGATACCACATGTTGGATTAGGATTCCTCAATCATATAATGAAATGAGAATAATGATGATTAAATAATACCTAGTAGACCCGTGATCGTATGACTGAGGGACGAAGACATGATCTTGATCGGGTTCCCCTTTAGGGTGTATCGCTTAGAATGGAATTATGTGAGTAGAGAGACAGAGAGATGAGAGGCTCGAAAATCCCTTTAGGGAATGAGTTTCGGCCGTGTGATGTTAGAATATGAGGGTGTCTCTTTAGTTGTCTGGTAATCTCTATTTATAATACACCCAAAGGGAAACCCTAATTATTTATGGTAATAGTAATTACGTCCATCAAGTAATTACCAATAATATAATAGGATAATTATGGTAATTGATCAATTAATAAGATAAATAATCATGAGGTGCCACATAATAAATTTTTATTATGTTTTTAATTGAGTGATTGAATGGTCACATGAGAAGTTAAAAACCTACAAGAAGGTGAATAAGTCATATTCTCATGGTGAGAAATTATGATGCCTTTAATGAAAATTAGAGACAACATGGTAGGGGTTAATTACCACCGAGCATTAAAGATTACTTAGTGAGGATTAATGTGAAATTTAGAGAGCCTTACATAATTTGGCCTATAAAAGGATGTACTTGAAATGCAATCAAGAAGAGATATGGATTTTGAAACAAAATTGAGTTTTCTCTTGGTGAGAACTTTATGGAGTTTTGAGTTATAAGAACCAAATTTGATTTTATTAAGGTAACTTGTGGCAATCAAACCATATAACGTATCACTCACCTTCTCATTTTTTTTGAGTGTCACATCAATATTCTTCCTCAAACTGAATATCAGAATGGTCCGTTCTACTTTCTCATCGATTGGTATCATTGCTTCGACTCTTGATATTTAATGAGATTTTTTTTACTTTCAATTTTTATTTTATTTTATTTTATTTTTTGCACTTATGGCCGGTACTAGTGTTAAAGTTACTCCTAAACTCAATGCATATCACAAATTGTTTGTTGATGATCTAAAAAACAACAATGCAAGTAACTCATCTAACACAATCTCCATAATGGTCAATGTAAAAGCATAACGTAAAACCTTAATTTTTTTTATAACTACATAACATACAAAACTAAAACAAGATCTTAAAATTACGTGATTCTAACAACATATATTAAAGGAATAGTATGCATACCTTTCTTTATAAGATATTACCCTTTAGTGCTCTAAAAATGAGATGAATGACTTTAGCCCATTCTTTCTATGAGAGATGGTTTTTCAATGCTCTAGGGATCCAATTAGATGAATGATAATTCAATGTTTCACTATCTTTAACTCACTATTCTACAATATCTCTTACTTGATGGATTTAGGGCAGAAAAAAACATTCGTACTTGTGAGGGAGAGAACATTTTTCAATGTTAATAGTTGATAATAGATATAAATCTTATTATTCTTCTAAGTCCATCAAATAACAATCATGACTAGGGAACTCCCGCTCCTTACCAGTCAAATACTATTTTATCATTCATTATTAATTTATTTACTCATTGACCCCTTTACTTAGTAAGTTGTGTGCCTCTTACTTGAGACACAAAGCCTTACAATCATCTGATTCACCATATTATGAAAACTAGTCAAGTGTTCAACAATTGAGGAATCATCTTTGTATTTCAAGTTTGGTAGCTTCCTAATCAGGAATGCCTTGTTCAAGGAGTTTCTAGACTAAAAAAACTTGCTTAATCTCTTCCATAAACGGTAAGCCACAAACTCATTAGGTATATGATGATAAACAAATTGATCTATCCATTTCCCTTATATCTATATGCTAGTTTAACATCTTATTCTTCAATAGAATCAAACAAGTATTTGCAAAATAAATAGTCTTCCATTAAGAATTTTCACATTGAATAATCGGTAGCATCCAATTTAATCATGGTTTCAACACTATCACCATCTCCCATCTTCATAGCACAAGACAAAGCTCCTAATAGGAGCTAATACCAATTTTTGGGACGATAAATAAAAAATAACAAGAGGAAGCAAAATTAATATCAATCCTTTCCTATATAAATAATAGAAAAAACAATGAATGCACCTGAGAGAGACCCAATATGAAGGAAAAACCCACATAATTTAGTCTAGGAAAAAGTTCACTAATAATTAATGGATACCACAAGTTCAAGTTCTCTTGGAACCTCCAAGAATTAACAAAAAAATATTATCCGCACTAACAAGGTGGATAACAACACAAAAAAACTCCAAAGATATCTAATGAGACAACAGAGAGAACCATATACATATGATAATTGATATAAAACCTCTTCTCCAAACTAGCTTCTCATATATATATATATATGCACATGACACATTGGTTACTCTTGTTTTCTTTTTCACTATATCTCTTGATAGCTTCTTTTCTTTTCTCACCAGAGACACTCACAGTTTCTCCCTTTCTATCTCCCCATGAAAATCCTGATATAAAAGGATGTGTTCTTTAAGGTGCATAATGACCTGGTAGCTCATAAAGAAAAACACCTCTCTTCTTTTTTTCTTAATTAAGTCAATATAAGTCAATAAATTAGTGACCACCTGATAAATAAGTACTTTTCAAAAATGCTATCAAATACATCCTTAAACAAAACTAGTACCAACCTATTCGTCAAGCAATGCTTTTCTCTGATGTCACGAGTATTATAATAAATATTTTATTGTAACATTATGTATCTTACAATAACATATGATATAGTTACAGAGAAAAAAATGCTATTAAATCTATGTTATAAATTAAACAACTATTATAATCTACCCTGAAAATAAAGGATCCCGTGGAGAAAGACTAGTTACATTACAAGTCTTATTCATCCACTACACTTCTTTATTCACACTGCAGTAATAATGTTGCTAGCTAATGAGTACTGACCAACTACTGTTGGTTTCAACCAAACACTAAACACACTGCATTTTTATTCACAAATTTTAAAGGAGGAGAAACATAATACTAACATACAACATATTATGCATTGGTCTTTTAGAAGCCACAACTTCTAACCCATAGGCTCAAATCTTTGATAAGCATGCAGATGAAGGCCACCATCAATGTGGAGAGTGAGCATAGTCTTATAATTCACTGATTCATTTTGGACAGCCAGCTTGAATTTGTAGCTATGACAAAGAACAGCAGCAAAAGTTTTCATTTGCCTATATGCAAAATCTTTCCCCAGACAAATTCTTGGACCGGCCTGCATTGTGATAACAAGTTGAATTTCAAAGTTTTTCAATTACTCATAAAAGCAGTGTGTTTTTACTCAAATTCTTAGTCCATCACATTCTTCACATATTGTCACTTTTTTTATATTTTGCATTTGCTAACCTGAAAGGCTGTGAACTTGAAAGAACTCTTTGGTTGGAAAGTTCCTCTTTCATCAAGCCATCTCTCTGGTCGAAATTCCTCTGCATCTTCACCCCAGATGAATTCCATCCTACCCATGCCATATGACTGATATGCTATAGAATCACCTTTCCTAATGCTAAATCCATCAGGCAAAGTTTCATCTGATAAGCAAAGTTTGCCATCCTGTATCATCACATACAAAATCTTTAGATAGAATGGACTCCTGAGGCCGAAAAGATTTGTCTTCTTCTCTAAATTGTACAGTTCAGAACATAAAGTACAATAATAGTGTTCCATTTGGAGGATAATTTGTTAGAAAATCAACTTTTGAGATTGTGATAAAATACATTATAACAAATTACGAAACACTTTCACTTCTAAAGTGTTGATGCTCTTTAGAGGAGTGAAATTTCAACATAATTAACCTTTCTTTTAGTTTTTTAACATTGGATTTGTAATGCATACAGTGCACAAGTTCATTACCAATGGAACCGCAGGGTAAAGTCTGAGGGTTTCACTTAAAGCTGCATGCAAATAGTGCATTTTTTCCAGGGCCTCATCGGTTAGGCTATCTGCAAGTTCATCAATATTACAAGTGTTCTTCAACTTTGTTACTTCTCCAACTTCATGCATAACTTTTTCTTGGATATGAGGATGCTTGCATAGCATGTAAAAGAACCAGGAAAGGGTAGCAGCTGTTGTATCTCTTCCTGCAATCACGAAGCTGAGAATAATGTCTCTTAGGTACTTGGGATCTGTCTCATTCAATGCTAGAAACCTTGACACCATATCTGCTTTTTTCTCCTGTCAACAGATTTGCGTATCAAATGGATAGCAAAAGTTTAATATCTATGTCCAATCGGTGTAAAAATTTATGGTAAAATTCAACAAACTTACAATATATAACAATTTATGATTGTATGCCAGCATATAAAGCCTTTACATTGTGAATGCTTGTACTATTTACTCTGATATAACAAGAAGTGTGGGTAAAAATTTTACTCACAGGAAAATCATATTGTGACTTTTGTACTTGCTCTATCTTAATTCTGATTAGTTTGTAAACAAAATTATCCACCACTTTAATAAGGTTTCCAAGTACTGCCTCTGATCCAATGTTGAGAAAACGTTTGATCTTCCAGAAAACATCAACATACCGATACAACGTTATAGCACTTGCTTCATCAAAGGCATTGGAGAATTCAGTGCCTTCTTCGTATGTTCCGTATATGGTGTCCAAGTTTACACCGAGGATAATCTTAAAGACTGAGTCTAAGGTTGATTTCATAAACAGATCCTGTCAATAAACACCATGAGATTAATATTATAGATTCTTTATTTTCTTTATAATGGACTTAACCTCTTTGTATCAAGCATGTAACAAAATCTTACTTGGAAGTCAACTGGATTATTTGACATAGCTGTTTTTGAAACAACTCCTGCAAGTCTTACTGCATTGGATTTGAACACTTGAAGGCTAAAATCTCTCACTGCTTTGGTGCCAATTTCATAGCTCGAAACCTTTCTCTGATGTAGCCACTTCTCGCCATCCACTGTGAATATTCCATCGCCTAAAAGATCTGTCAATTTCTCATAGTGGTACCAGCCCTGTAACACCACACGAGAATAAGAATTTGAGGCTCCACTATGTCATCATGGTCACCTATTTCCGATCATTGAACTCAAACTTAAATTTCAAATTATGGTACCATGATTAAAATAAGCAAAATCTTCACAGAAAACATGTAAGAAACTCATGATGTTGTTTTATCTTGATTCTTGAGTTTCCAAAGAGATCAAAAGGTATATATATGTTTGCTACAGGGTTAAAATGAAATTTGAAGGCAGAAAGATTATCGATCATATTGTAAAATTATGTTTGAAGTTCATTCATGAAATTTTCATACTCCTGTACTTAACTGAACCTTACTAGCAAAAACTAGGCTCTAGAATATGAATTTATTTGTAGTAGATTTTGAAATCATGCATATTCAGATAATAAAAGAGTGTTTCTACCAGAAAAATCTTTGAGAATTAATTAGTACCTTCGCATAGTTTGCAAAGTTTGTTTTGAGGATATATTCAACATTGACAGGGTCCACTGTGTAAACCTCACTCCTGTGAAACCCAAGCAACCGGTAAGTCTTGTGTTTTCTGGCAAGACTAGTCATGTAATCGTGCATACTTCGGAAGTTGAACAACAGGTCTAACATAGTTCCCCCAACCACATGGTACCTTCCTTTCTTGTGTATGAAACTTCTGAATATGATGAACACTGTTAGAGCTATAGCTGCAAAGGCTGCAATTGCAGACATTGGATCACAATGAAGTTCCAAGAATCTCATAATGTGAAGATGTTAATTAGGCTACTAAGTTTGGTCAGAGAAGATGAAGAGAGAGATAGTTGACAAAAAGATTATTATATGATCAATTTGCATGTGGAAAGAAAGTGGTTATTTGTAGTATAGGATAATGGCCATGAAGGATTATTATATGATCAATTTGCATGTGAAAAGAAAATGGTTATATATAGTATAGGATAATGACCATGAAGGTAGAAAATGTCGGTGTTGTTGCATCCTCACATATAATAAAGGTTAAATTACTAAATTTGTTTCTAAATTTCAAGTAGGTATAGGTATAGGTTCTCAAAGAGTGGTTTGATTTTTCTAAATTAGGTTTACGTAATTGTTTCTACAGCAATCATTTTAGGTAATAGTAATGGTTTTGATGTGAAGATATTTATTAGTCTGCATCAAGAATAAATACGTAACCTAATTATTAGTTATCTCAATTATTTTTTAATAAAAAAAATTAAAGATTAAAGATAGGCGTGATACATGATATATATTTTAAAAAATAAAAATTTAGAAAACAAAATTATGAAAAAAAAGAATTTTAAGAAGAAAATAAAATGTTATCAATATATTTAATAAGCAAGTGAAGATGTCGAAATCTGAAAAAAAAATCAACTGTATGATTCTTGTTAATTACTATTAATCAATTTAAAATTAATATTTGTTTATTTTGTGGTTTAATTTATAATACTAGAAGTTTAATATTAATTCCTTTTAAAAAATTTATTAACATTAATAGAGATTAATTTGTGTCATGATTCTCTCTTACTCTTTTATAGCATTTTTTAGCCTCTCACTTGGCTAAAAGAGATCTTTTACCTTTAATGTTTAAGACTATTTATGTATGTTAAGAGATAACGTAAATTTATATCGGACCATGCACTCATTGACGTACAATTTTTGATTTTTTTTTTTTAAATAATTAGTTTTAGCTTAAAATCAAAATTTGAAATATAGAGAAATATCAATTATAATGACCATATGCATATATCAAACACAAATGAGAATAGTATGCAAAATGATATAATCACAAAATAAAAATTTTAAACATAGAAATATGAAATATCTAAGATGTAAATGTTTGTTAAATTTGTATTAGGTAACAACACAAAAAAAATTTAAAACTTTTCACAAGTATTTATGTAAACTAAATGCCAAAAATCTAGAAAAATATTTAAAATATAAAAAAAAATAGTAAATGAAAGAATTTTGGAGATTTTGGTCACTCAATCCTAGGGGATTGGATGAGAGATTTCTCTCCTCATTCTAAACAACTTTTGTTTTTATTGTATTTCAATTCAAACTCTTTATAAATTACGAATGTTTAAAATATTTTTCTAAAAATCTATGACTATTATATCAAATGTAAAGACCACTGTGCTAACTTTAATGATTTTTACAAAATTGGATAAACAGTAGAAATAAAATAGAAACAAACACAAAAATACACGAAAAAATGATACAAAATATGTATTTGTTTCAAGCACTAAAAGTCCACTTATCGCTTAAACATAAATAAAATTGCATTAAGTTATAAGTAACTTGTTTCCTTAAAACACTCGCGTTATCGCTTTAAGTGAGAGTCTATTTTTTTACACTTACAACATTAGTCTTCCTCTCACATCAACACATTTTCATCAGACAAATAACGTTTAATTAGTATAAGAAAATCATTATATAGTAATTAAATTTAGAAATAAAAAATAATTAATTATTATATTAATTAAATTAGATACTAACATCGAAATTTGAAAAATTATTGATATTTAAAATGATTTTTACTATTAATAAAAATTTATAAAATAATTTTTAAATTGTTATCTAAATTAACTATCAAAGTTTTAACTATTAATATTTTAGTAGTCAATGATTAAATACCAACTTAAAAACTACTTTATTAATAATAAAAACTATATTAGATATCAATAATTTTTTTAATTTATAAAATAATCTATAATTTAATTAATATAATAATTAATTATTTTATTTATATTTTTACTTAAATATTAAATAATTTTGTAAAGAATTTCTTCATTACATTTTACAACTTAGCAACGGAAAAGTTTTTGTCAGTGTATTTGTAACCATTAATCTTGACAAAGTAACATTTTTCACAATAAAAATTTCGTGCCACCTCTTTCTGACTTTACATTTTATAGCAATATTTTTTGACATTTTTTTACAAAACTACATTTGTAAATTCTTTATATTAAATAGGAATAGATTAAAATGCATATTTTCATTATATTCACAACCTAACAGAGTTTAACATATTTAAATATTTTAATTTATGCTTTTAAAAACTTCTTTTAGTAATTTTAATTAAAACCTTACATAGATTAATAGACTTATTTATGTCACTCACCTCTTATAACTTATTTAACATTTTTATTAAAAATAAATATAATAATTTTTAAAAAATAAAGTACCAAAGTAAAACTTTTAAACATTAATAAAAAAAATACAAAAACACTAAAACATAAAAAGGATTAAAAGTAATATTTAGTTTTAAAATTTTACTATGTTTAACAATAATGCATATTAATTTATTTTGTTACTATATATCCTGAAAATATGTAATATAAAAACTTAATTCTATATAAAGCTCAAAATAAATAAATGAAAAAGTAATTAATTTATAATGATGGAAACGTAATGTATTAAAATAAAAAATGTAACACTAGAAGAAAATAACAATTTATTTATTGAAAAATTTCGTAGGTAACAGTCAAAATTCGTAGATAAATCATCATTACTTACTTATTACCACAAATCAAAATTTGTATGTAATGAGAGCGCAGGCAATTTACCTATGGATAGTGCGCGCGTGGATAACGAAAACAGTAGTTACCTATCAACTCCAGTACTAGAATTCAACATATCTTATTCAACTTATATGTAATTCAACATATCTTATTTTTTAAATTTTATTTATTATTTGTTTTATTTTTATTTCTAATTATTATTTACCAATATTACTTATATCTATTTTTAAGATTATTATTGGTAATTATTATATATACTATTATTATTATTAATATTATTGTTAATATTATTAATATTAATAATATTTATAATATTAATATTAATAATATTATTGTTAATATTATTAATATTAATAATATTTATAATATTAATATTAATAATATTATTAAAATTATTATATTAATATTATTAATTTTATAATGTTATTTATTAGTTATGATTATTATTTATAATTATTATTATTATTTATGAATATTAGTTATAATTATGTAATTACGTATATTATAATAATATTTTTAATATTATGTATATAATTATTATGATTAATATTATTTATATTATTAATCCTTTAAAAACTATTAGGATTATTTATATTCTTAATAAAAATATTTATATTAATAATAATTTTGAATTTATTTTGAATATAGATTCATGGGTAAAATTTGTGACTAATGTAAATTTTACTTATGCATAGAGAAATGAGAGTAATAATCTGTAAGTAAAGTTGAATTTACCTATGGATTTAGATATGTGGCTAATACACGTAGGTAAAACTGAATTTACCTACGGATTCAGATCAATTGATAATATCTATAAGTAATGTTGAATTTATCTACGAATTTAGGTCAATGGGTAAACATTCATCGTTAAATTTGATTTTTTTGAAAGGATGAGCATAGTGAATGTATATAATAAAATTTAACTACATGTCATATAGGTTACATTATCTCAAGAAAGATATCACAATTTCAATATGTTATAGTATTTCTTTTCTAAATTTCTAAATTGAGTTCTTTTTAGAAGTAAATAACATTAATCGGATAGAAATAACATGAGGCCATTACATATTATTAATTACTAATTCTATAGAAACTAGAAATTTAGGAAAAACAATTTATTATTGAGGAAGAAATTGACTTGTTGGAATTTCATTAATGGAAAATGGGGTGCAACCATTGGTATGTTGTTTGGAAGGTGGAAATGGTTTTGAATCCATTCTTCCATGCAAGAAAAAGGCTTGCTCGTTTCGATCTGACAATTCAATCAAATGAATATGAAACAACTTCCATCATTGTTAGTCTTGCATTAGGATTTTGCTGAACACATAATAAACCAATTTCAGTGCATCTAATAACTTCTTGCTCAGAATATGTTTCTTTTATAGTGGGATCTAATATCTACATTGTTTCATTCTTCCATTGTCTCCAAACCTAACAAATTTTGCATTAAAATTCTAAATAAGCACTGCAATTGAATCAATATAAATGATGAATGAAGATGTAACCTATATTAGTAGAAAACAATTCCTTTGATCCAAATTGTTGTATGATATACTCACATTACATAAAAGGCTATCACCGGTACCATGTGTTTGATCATAAGAATCTGTATTCTTTTTGCCACTAATAATTTCTAAAATCATCACTCCAAAACTGGAAATATTTGACTTTTCTGAAAAATGTCCGAGCATTGCATATTCAGGAGACATGTAACCACTAAAAAAATATAAATATAGTCAACATATTTTGTGAAGAAGTAACTATGAAATGATAGGGAATTTTTTTTTGTTTGAAACGAACTATGTTCCAACAATTCTATTTGTATTCCTTTGGTCTTCAAATTTGTTATGTAGTTATGTTTATTATTTTTTACCCATATTTTTGTGTTTTTGTTTCTATAACTCTGGATGACAATGTGTGCTCGGAGTGTTTGTTTGGATAACTACTTTTGTTGTGAGTGAAAAATCCTGCAGCGAAGTGTATGGCGGTCGTGGAAGATATGTTAAAATAATCGCTTGCGAAAAGTTTTACTGTGGAGTTAACCGCTATGTAAGTTAGGTTAAAATAATCGAGCTTTTGAAAAGCTCTACAGTAGAGGGAGTGTGTGGCGGCGTGAAAACTAGGTTAAAGTAATAGAGCTTTTGAAAAGCCCTACAATGCAGTACATTATAGTGCAGTGCAGTGTCGAACCTAGGTTAAAGTAGTTGAACGTAGGTTGCGTGGATACGTATTTAGATTTATTAACTTTCGGTGGTTTTAGGATTTTTTTTTTCTATTTACCTATTGTGACTTAAAAAGCTCTACAGTGAAGTTGTAACTGTGTAAAGTAGGTGAAAGGTTTTGGTGTAAGGTAGGTGAAACTGTATCTGTGCATATATGGTAGCGTGGAAACTAGATTAAAGTAGTTGAGCTTTTGGAAAACTCTACAGTACAATGCAATGTATGACAGCTTGAAAACTTGATTAAAGTAATTAAACTTTTGAAAAACTATTTAGTGCAGTGCATTGTATGGCAGTGGGAAAACTTGGTTTAAGTAATTGAGCTTTTGAAAAATTATATAGTGCAGTGCAATGTATAACGGTCTGGAACCTAAGTTAAAGTAGTTAACATTTTGTGTAAGGTAGGTTGCTTGTGCGGATACATATTTAAGTTTACTAACCTTCGTCTAGTTTTAGAATTTTTTTTCTCCTTGCCTATTGATACTTAAAAGGTTCTACAATGAATTGCGACCATATAAAGTAGGTGAAAAGTTTTTTAGTAAGGTAGGTAAAAATGTTTGTGTGCATATGTAGTTAGGTTTATTATTTTTGACCCATATTTTTGTGTTTTTGTTTCGATAACTCTGGATGACAATGTGTGCTCAGATTGTTTGTTTGGATAGCTACCTATGTTGTGAGTGAAATTTTTTGCAGCAAAGTGTATGACGGTCATGGAAGGTATGTTAAAATAATCCCTTGAGAAAAGTTTTACAGTGAAGTTAAACACTGTGAAAGTTAGGTTAAAATAATCGAGCTTATGAAAAGCTCTGCAATAGAGGGAGTGTGTGGCGGCGTGGAAACTAGGTTAAAGTAATAGAGCTTTTGAAAAGCCCTACAGTGCAGTACAGTGTAGTGCAATGCAATGCAGTGTAGAACCTAGATTAAAGCAGTTGAACGTAGGTTGCTTGTGTGGATACGTATTTAGATTTATTAACATTCGTGTAGTTTTAGGATTTTTTTCTACCTTCCTATTGCGACTTGAAAGGCTCTACAGTGAAGTTGCAATTGTGTAAAGTAGGTGAAGGGTTTTGTGTAAGGTATGTGAAATTGTTTTTGTGCATATGTTGTTAGGTTTATCATTTTTACCCATTTTTTAGGGTTTTTGTCTCGATAACTCTGTCTGCTGTGACTGAAAAAACTTTTCATATAGTGTACGATTTTTTGTGTAAAGTAGGTTAATGTCATTGAAGTTTCTGTGTAAGGTAGGCAAAAGTCATTAAGTGTTTGTGTCATCTACATTTAGGTCTTATAGCGTGTAGTTAAAACATTATTAGGGTTTTTAAATGGTTCCTGAATGGTTAGATTGTATTTAGGGTTTATTTTTTTTATTTATAGTCATTGTTCGACCTATTTAGATTTTATAGTGTGTATGGTGGCATGGAAACTAGGTTAATGAGCTTTTAAAAAGCTCTACAATAAAGTACAGTGCAGTGTGTGGCGGCGTGGAAACTAAGTTAAAGTAGTTGAGTTTTTGAAAAACTAAACAGTGCAGTGTGTGATGGCTTGGAAACTATGTTATAGTAGTTAACTCTCTGTGTAATGTAGGTTGCTTGTGCGGATACATATTTGGGTTTACTAACTTTTGTCTACTTTTAGTATTTCTTTTTCTACCTGCCTGTTGCGACTTAAATGACTCTACAATGAAGTTACAACCATGTAGAGTTTTTTTTTATCAGCAAAAGAATAAATAAAATAAGACACTTTAAGGGTGTCTCAACCCTTATACAAAACACCCAAAACAAGTTTCCTAACACCCTACCAACACAGGATCCAACAAATAGTACACTACAAACCAACCAAAATAAACCAGTCCAAGATATAGAAGCCCAACAAATACAGTTACATCTACCCACCATGAGCTCACACTCTCAAAATAAGGGCATGCACCACACAAATAAACAGGATCTTTGCCAGCAAGCAAAGGTGCCAAACCAAGTGCCAAAACTCGACACACCTAACCTACAAGAGGAACAAGTACACCCAAAAAATCCACCAAATAGATCACACCCTTATTACAGGACACAACACCCAACATCAAACAGAGTCTTTGCTGCAGGCTGAAGAACACCAAGAACCCAAGTGCCAAAACCAACCCATACATAACCAGAGAGAACCTTCCAGACCTACAAGACTCAGTCATAACCAGATAGATCTGCGCACACCTTCGACACCTTCCAAGCGCAACCCAGGCCACACACCTCAATCCAACCTTGCCAGATAAGCGAACCCGATGAAACCTGCACAAAACACACCACTACTACTGGGCAAATTCGTTAGTTAAATAACGCAAAAAATCAGTCTTTCAAATATCTCATACAACAGTGAGGTTCCAAACACCAATCTGAGTAGGAGAAAATGGCCAATATTTCTTTTACTGTGACCCAAGACCAAGTCTTCCTTTGTACCACAGTAAACACCTCCACTAAGTCCACCCGCCCATTCTCAAACACAACCCTATTCCTGTGATTCCAAATTTCACTAACAATACCTACCAAATGCTCCCCCAGCACCTGATAAATGTGTGATTCAAACCTATAGGATTGAACATCCTAAAATGAATTTGTGCATCATGATGTAGGGCCGAAGACAACCCCAACCACTCGAGGCACATACCCCAAATTCTCTAAGAGATCCTACATTCAAAAAATAAATGTCTTACCGACTCTTTTTCCACATCACACCATGGGCACCGATCACTTATCAAAAGTAAACAATGTCTCGAAAGATTGTCCTTAGTGGGGATGACATTACATAACACCCTCCAGGCCGTAAATTGTGTCGAAGGTAAGGTCTTTAGATTCCAGAAACTCGTGAATACATCCTCACCCTCGACATTCTCCTCCCCTAAGAGAACCTTATATGCTGCCTTCACAGAAAAGTTCGTAGAATCCACATCCCTCCAGATCCATTTATCGGGCTTAACTCCACCCTCTCTTGTTAACCTCTTGTTTTTCAACGACTGCATCAAAAAATCAGCCAGACTGGATTCCCACACAAAGAAGTTCCTTCTCCACCGCAGCTTCCACGACCAAAAATTATTATTCCAAGCCCCAGCCTGTGAGAGGGTACACCCAGTATCTAAGGAAATCGAATAAAGCCTAGGGAATTTATACGCTAGAGGAATGTTGTCCAGCCATTTATCCTCCCATAGCCTGATTTCTTTTCCATCCCCTACTTCCCATCAACCTCTGTCTTCAAAATCATTACCCCACCCCTCTGGGTACCATACCTTCCTAAGATCCCTCCACCACAACGACTCCTTACAAATCTGACTTTGAGATCTTAATCCCCTCCACCCACCATACTTAGACTCTAGAATAACCTTCCATAAACTTCTCTCTTCAGACTTAAGTCTCCAAATCCATTTCCCTAGAAGAGCCAAGTTAAACTTTCCTATGTCAATGAACCCTAAACCGCCTTTGTCTTTCGATTGACACACCTTATCCCACGCTACCCAAGCAATTTTCCTGTTCTCTGACCCCCAATCCCACAAAAAGTTTTTTTGTATCCTTTTCACTTTCCTCATCATAGTTGTTGGCATACAAAATAGGGAGACATAGAAGAGCGGTAAAGACGTAAGCACTGATTTGATTAGACATAATCTGCATGCCATAGAGAGGGATTTCCCTTTCCACACACTCAACCTATTCCATAATTTAGTGAGCATGGCTTCCCAAAAAGCACATCTCTTATGATTCCCGCCTACCATCACCCCCAGGTAACTGAAAGGTGCCTTCATAATGTCACAATTAAGAATAAAGGCGAAAATCATCGTCTGATCCATATTCACACTCAGTCCACCAACCTTACTCTTAGAGTAGTTAACCATAAGGTCATAGGCAAGTTCAAAACACTTCAGAATAGCCTTTAAATTCAATACACTTTGGATTGAGGCTTTGTAGAAGAATAAAGTGTCGTCTGCATATTGCAGCATACTCACCTTTACTCATTTTCCCCCAACTTCAATACTTTCTACTAACATTTTTTCTTCTGCCTGTCTAATTACCCCTGCAAGTCCTTCAGCCGCAATAAGGAAAAGGAAAGGTGTTAAAGGATCCCCTTGTCTTAGGCCCTTCAAAGGTTTAAACTCAGTTGTTGGGCTTCCATTTACTAACACATATATTGATGAAGATTCTAAGCAATTTTTTATCCATTCAATCCACTTACCATAAAAACCCAATCTTCCTAGCATGTAGTAAATAAACTCCCAGCTTACTGAATCATACGCCTTTTCATAGTCCACCTTAAACACCACACATTCTTTCTTTTTCCTTTTTACCTCCTCAAGGGTCTCGTTAGCCACTAACACGCTATCCAACAAACCCCTTCCTTCCAAGAACGCAGACTTCCTAGGGTCAATAACTTTACTTAGTACCCTTTTCAACCTTGAAAAGAGGATTTTAGAGATAATCTTATACACACAACCCACCAAAGAAATCGGTCTAAAATCATTCAGTTGTTGCGGATTTACAACCTTTGGAACAAGAGTAATAAAGGAAGCATTAGTACCTTTCGGCCAACTTCCACCCTCTACAAACTTTTGTACCACACTCACAACATCTTCTTTTAAAATGTCCCAGCAAAATTTTATAAAGCAAAAATTAAAACCATCTGGTCCAGGACTTTTGGAGCTGTCACAATTCCAAACTGCCTCCTTAACTTCCTCTTTAGATATAATTCCAACCAACATTTCATTATCCTCCCTAGATATACCCTTAAACTGAACATTATCCAATCTAGCAGTTGACTTCCCCCCCCCCACTAAATCTGACCTCAAAAAATTCCTTCACTCTAGCTTTTACTTCAGCTGGATCTTCACACCACTGATCTCCGACCTTGAGTCCATTAATTCTGTTTTGCATTCTCCTCCACTTAATACTTGAATGATAAAATTTTGTATTTAAATCACCTTGACTTATCCAACCCAACCTTGCTTTTTGCTGTAAGATCGCCTCTTGTTTAACTCTGACTTGCCCCAAATCAGCTAACAATTGTCTTCTCTCCTCTCTGTCTACCACACTCAACTCTCCCTCGTCATCTTTTCGATCCAGTTCTTGGACTCTCTTTTCCAATTCCACTATTTGTTTATTAACATCTCCAAAAATAGATTTAATTCCTTATGTCAAACTTTAACCTTTTCAATTTCTCTTTTAGAACGTACAAACCATTTCCCCTAATGTCATAGCTTACCCACTTATTCCTTACGAGTTCCTTAAAACGAACATTTTTTTGCAAAATATCGAGACATCTAAACGGTTTTGGACCCCAGTCGATGTTTATCTCCTTTAAAATTAAAGCACATGGTCCGAAACCGATCTCCCTTCCGCATACAATTTGCTTCCCGACCACTTCTCTAACCATTCAAGGGATACTAAAATTCTATCAATTCTGCTCTTCACTGTCCCATTAGGTTTATACCAAGTAAACTTTCTTCCCACCAGTGGAATATCAACCAGACTAGAATCTTCAATAAACTTATTAAAACTTCGTATTTCACTACTATAATTGACATTAGAATTTTGACCTCTTCTCTCCCCAACACTTCTAATAGAATTGAAATCTCCAGCTACACACCACAGTTTTATTGGGTGGTTTTTCCTTATCTCACTTATCTCGTCCCAAACAATTCTCTTTTCTCTTAAAGAACCGCCACAATAAACATTAGCTATTGTTATTTCTATTGGTTTTCCTACCTTCCATATTCCTTCAACAATTGAGAAATTGTTCCCACTTCTGTATCTTATCAGTTCAAAGCAATCTTTCTTCCACATTGTGATTATCCCTCCACCATTATTAATAGCTCCAATCTCAATCCAGTCAATTTCATTTGACCCCAAAATCTGATAACACCTTTCCTTACTAATATGTTCATATTTTGTTTCCTACAGACAAATAAATCCAACTTGCTGTTTTTTAATGAGGTCAGTAATATACTTCCTCCCAAACTCCTAATATTCATACTAATCAGTTTCATCATTAGCAACATTTCGCCTGCCCCAACCTAATCCCTCTTTCCCATTATCCCTTTCTTCCAGACTCTTTAACCTGTTTAAAATATCATCCTCGTTTTCAAAACGAGAGTATCCTACTTTCTTTCCTGAGTTCCATATTCTATCTGCTTCCAACTTCTCATCATTTAACCAGACCAAACAGTTTTTAGTATCATTATTAGTAAAAGCGGTAGAACTGGATACTAACCTTATGTTCGTTTTGTGGGATAGATCTTTGAGTCCATCAATACGTGTAGACCCCACCTCTTGTGACTTGTTGTTGCTACATTCTCCAACTTCCATCAACCTCTGTCCAGCACTGGGTACCACTGTAATTTGGCGGTAAATACACGCATTCCCCATAGGGCTCACAAATATGCCCCTAGAAATTGTTGTAGCCATGCACGACGGCCTACGGACCACCAGAGAGTATGCAGGATTGCTGCCAGATTCCGAGGAGGTTTCCGCCACCACCAAGTCGACGTCTCTGGTAGGCGAACCAAGCATGCCAAGGCACGACGGAGAATCTTCGTGTTCGGTAGCCATTCGAGCACTATGGGCATCGGAGTAGACCTCCGTACGTGTGCCACTCCACACAGACACCGTCGCTGCAAAGAAGGCAACCATGTCGCCGCGCACAGTCCCAACGTCGAGAGCGGAGGAGGAGACCTCCGAACAAGAGCCACTCCGCTCAGCCACCGTCGCCGCAGAGATGGCCACTGAACGTGCAGCCGCGCCACCCCGCACAGACGCCGTCGTCATGATAAGCCCCTCATCCCCGACAACCTCTACCGGCAGTGGGTGGTGGTCACTGTTAGGATGACCTAGGTCCATGTCAGCCCTACTTCCAACACCAGATAATTCAGTTTCACTAAGGATTGGGCCATTTTCCGCTAAACACACCCCCTCTCTAATGTTTGGAATTGGGCCCAATCACACTCAATAAGCCCAATATCAACAAATAAACTTTTTACCTCTATTAGGGTTTGCCTCTCACCACCCACCTCATTATGTGCAACGTTATAAACTGTGAACAACCCCTCAACTTCATCAACTACCTCATTAATGCACCCTTCTCTGCCACCTAAATCATCAATTGCCTCATTAATATGGCAATCATTTTGTAGCCCACTAAAATGTTGAACGTCCACGTCATCACTTCGGTCTACTACAACCGCACAAGGTTTTCGTTCCTCCCCGCGGAGAGGCACTTCCATCTCCTCCACCATCGTGTCCTCGCCCATACCTCCATGGAAATTTAAATTACTACCAAATTTTGACTCTTCCGATACACCACACTCCCTCCCTACGAAGCTTTCGAGTTCGTCGTCGTCAGAGTTGCTTTCCCATTCACCATAATGTCGTCTTGTAACTTTATTGACAGGTTCTTCTTCAATGAGAATTTGACACATGGTCTCATTAACATTCATACAATTTGTCCAACGAACCTCCCTTGCTAAAGGCAGTTTAATTAAGACTCTTGCAAATTCTAATTCTTCCATCACCAAAGTATCCTTATCAATTTCAACAAGTGTTCTGACCATTGACACAATACTTTCCAAACTATGTCTACTCCACAGATTCAAGGGCAACCCTCTAATACGAGCCCAAACAAAATTTTTCGACACCATAAAATCTTTCTCCCAATGGTTAATCGATTCGAATATTGATTCAAACCACTCTTTATTTTTATCTATGGTCTTTTTAATCAAACTCGCATCTTCTCCAGACAATAACACACAGTTACCTCCCAAAAACCGTACACGAATGAACTTAAAACCACCCAATATAAAACTTTTCTTCAAATCCTTAGCCATACTTGGTTCTACAGTTCTACCAATGAAACAGTTATCTAACCACTCCGAGTGTTGCACCTCTGCCTGAACGCTATTGGGTTCTTATTCATTTTTCCCCCTTACAACCTTTCTCCACAGCAGCAACATATGATAGTAACCAATCCCAACATAATCCAATCTCCTTTCCATATCTACGACATCTACCACATCTTGAAACTTGACAAAACCAAATCTTTGATTTTTATTATTCAATCTTCTGGAGATAAACACGTCAACGACTCTTACCCATCTTTGAAACACTCTCCACATGTCCTCCTCTTCGTATTCAAGAGGGAAATTTGTGTAGAAAAAGTTAACACTTGATTTCTTCAACCCATAAGCTTTCTTCCTCACGATGTGCCACTCTCTCTCTCTCTCTCTCCAGAAAACATTATCATGATTTCTAAGTGTTTATAACTAATTGTACGAGAAGTTTGTTAGTGTTTGATTACAAGGAGTTTAGGGTTTTTCATTAGTGTTAATGTGAGTTTATAAATTTTTGAGTGTGTGTGAATTCAGTGTCTTTAGGATGTTTCAGGGTTTGTGTGTGCAAATATGTTTAAATTTTTATCTTTATTTTTAATGTGTTTTACTCTTAAAATGTGTCTCAATATTTTCACCAGTTTTTTGTCCGGATAAGAATGTGTGCTAGGAGTCTTTGTCTTGATAACTATCTGTGTTGTGAGTGAAAAACCCTGCAGCGAAAGTGTACATTGGTCGTGGAAGGTATGTTAAAATAATCGTTTGTGAAAAGATAAACAGTGGAGTAAGGTGTTGTGGAAGTTAGGCTAAATAATCGAGCTTTTGAAAAGGTCTACAATAGAGAGAGTGTATGGTGGCATGGAAACTAGATTAAAGTCATAGAGCTTTTGGAAAAATGTACAATGCAGTACAATGTAGTTAGTGTTGTGTGAAACCTCGGTGAAAGTAGTTGAACATAGGTTGCTTGTGCAGATATGTATTTAGGTTTATTAACTTTCATCTAGTTTTAGGATTTTTTTTACTATTTTGAGAAAGATGCTTAACACATGCAAGTCGATCAGTTCACCCTTAAGAAATAGGAAACATCGGTTCGAATCTGATACCGATCAAGGGTTTTTTTCTTTTTCTACTTACCTATGGTGACTTAAAAGGCTCTACAATGAAGTTGCAACTGTGTAAAGTATGTAAAAGTTTGTTGTGTAAGGTAAGTGAAAGTGTTTATGTGCATATGTAGTTAGGTATATTATTTTGACCAATTTTTTAGGCTTTTGTCTCGAGAACTCTGTCTGCTGTGACTGAAAAGACTTTTAATATATTGTACGATTTTTGTGTAAAATAAGTGAAAGTCATTGAAGTTTTGTATAAGATATGACAAGGTCATTGAGTGTTTGTGTCATCTGCATTTATGTTTTATAGCGTGTAGTTAAAACATTATTAGAGTTTTTAAATAGTTTCTGAATGGTTAAACTTTGTTTAGCGTATATTTGTTTACTTATAATTATTGTTCGACCTATTTAGATTTTATAGTGTGTAATTAAAGTAAGTGTAGGATTTTTAAATGTTTATGACTAATTCTACGCAAGGTTTGTTAGTTATTAAAAGGAGTTTAGGGTTTTTCATTAGTGCTAAAGTGAGTTCATAAAGTTTGAGTGTGTGTGGATTTAGTGTCTTTAAAATGTTTCAGGGTTTGTGTGTGCAAATGTGTTTAATTTTTTATCTTTATTTTTAATGTGTTTTACTCTTAAAATGTGTCTTAATATTTTCGCCCAATTTTTTGTCTGGATTACAATGTGTGCTGGGAGTTTTTTCTGGACAACTATCTGTGTTGTGAGTGAAAACCCTACAACGAAAGTGTACGATGGTCGTGAAAGGTGTGTTAAAATAATTACTTGTGAAAAATTCTGCAGTGGAGTACGGTGTTGTGGAAGCTAGGTTAAATAATCAAGCTTTTGAAAATCTATGCAGTAGAGGGAGTGTTTGGGGGCGTGAAAACTAAGTTAAAGTAATCGAGATTTTGAAAAGCTCTATAGTGCAATACAGTGCAGTGCATTGCAGTGTGAAACCTAAGTTAAAATAGTTGAAAGTAGATTGCTTGTGTGGATACGTATTTTGGTTTATTAACTTTCGTTTAGATTTATGATTTTTTGTTACTACTTTTAGAAATAGTATTAACATATGTAAGTCGATCAGTTCGCCCTTAAGAATTAGGCAACATCTGTTCGAATGCGATATCAATCTTAGGCTTTTTCCTTATTCTACCTGCCTATTGCGAATTAAAAACATTAAAATCTCTACAGTGAAGTTGCGACTGTGTAAAGTAGGTGAAAGTGTTTCTGTGCATATAGGTTTTATAACGTGTATTATTAGGATTTTTAAATGGTTCCTGAATGGTTAAACTGTGTTTTGAGTTTATCTGTTTATTTGTAGTCATTGTTCGAACTATTTAGATTTTATAGTGTGTAATTAAAGTAAGTGTATGATTTTTAAGTGTTTATGATTAATTGTACTCAAGGTTTGTAAGTGTGTGATTAAAAGGAGTTTAGGATTTTTCATTAGTGCTAACGCGACTTTATAAATTTTGAAAGTGTGTGTGTATTTAGTGTTTTAGGATGTTTAAGGATTTGTGTGTGCAAATGTGTTTAAATTTTTATCTTTATTTTTAATGTGTTTTACTCTTAAAATGTGTCTCAATATTTTCACCCAGTTTTTTGTCCGGATAAAAATGTGTGCTAGAAGTCTTTGTCTTGATAATAATCTGTGTTGTGAGTGAAAAACCCTAAAGCAAAAGTGTACGTTGGTCGTGAAAGGTATGTTAGAATAATCGCTTGTGAAAAGATCTACAGTGGAGTAAGGTGTTGTGGAAGTTAGGCTAAATAATCGAGCTTTTGAAAAGCTCTGCAATAGAGAAAGTGTGTGGTGGCGTGGAAACTAGATTAAAGTCATAGATCTTTTGGAAAAATGTACAGTGCAGTACAACGTAGTTAGTGTTGTGTGAAACCTAGGTTAAAGTAGTTGAACATAGGTTGCTTGTGTGGATATGTATTTACGTTTATTAACTTTCATCTAGTTTTAGGATTTTTTTACTACTTTGAGAAAGATGCTTAACACATGCAAGTCGATCAGTTCACCCTTAAGAAATAGGAAACATCGATTCGAATCCGATACCGATCAAGGGCTTTTTTATTTTTCTACTTACCTATTGTGACTGAAAAGGCTCTACAATAAAGTTGCAACTGTGTAAAGTATTGATAGGTTTTTGTGTAAGTGAAAGTTTTTATGTGCATATGTAGTTAGGTTTATTATTTTTAACCAATTTTTTAGGGTTTTTGTCTCGAGAACTATGTCTGCTTTGACTGAAAAGACTTTTAATATATTGTACGATTTTTGTGTAAAATAAGTGAAAGTCATTGAAGTTTTGTATAAGATATAACAAGTTCATTCAGTGTTTGTGTCATCTGCATTTATGTTTTATAGCGTGTAGTTAAAACATTATTAGGGTTTTGAAATAGTTTCTGAATGGTTAAACTTTGTTTAGCGTATATTTGTTTACTTATAATTATTGTTCAACCTATTTAGATTTTATAGTGTGTAATTAAAGTAAGTGTAGGATTTTTAAGTGTCTATGACTAATTGTACGCAAGGTTTATTAACGTTTATTTATTTTAGAATATTTTTTTACTACTTTTAAAAAGATGCTTAACATATGCAAGTCAATCAGTTCACCCTTAAGAAATAGACAACATCTGTTCGAATCCGATACCAATCATAGGCTTTTTCCTTTTTGTACATGTTTTTTGTGACTTAAAAATCTCTACAGTGAAGTTGCGACTGTGTAAAGTAGGTGAAATGTTTTTGTGTAAGGTAGGTGAAAGTGTTTCTGTGCTTTTAGATTTTATAAGGTGTAGTTAAAACATTTTTAGGATTTTTAAATAGTTAGACTGTGTTTAGAGGTTATTTGTTTATTTATAGTCATCATTCCATTTATTTAGATTTATAGTGTGTAATTAAAGTAAGTGTATGATTTTTAAGTGTTTATGACTAATTGTACGCAAAGTTTGTTAGTGTGTGATTAAAATGAGTTTAGGATTTTTCATTAGTGCTAACGTGAGTTTATAAATTTTTAGTATGTGTGGATTCAGTGTCTTTAGGATGTTTCAGGGTTTGTGTGTAAATGTTTTTAAATTTTTATCTTTATTTTTAATGTGTTTCATTCTTAAAATGTGTCTCAATATTTTCACTCAATTTTTTTTTTTGGATAACAATGTGTGCCGGGATTGTTTGTCTCGATAACTATCTGTGTTTTAAGTGAAAAAAACATGCAACGAAAGTGTAGGGTGGTCGTGGAAGGTTTGTTAAATTAATTTTTTATGAAAAGTTTTGCAGTGGAGTACGGTGTTGTTGAAGCTAGTTAAATAATCCAGTTTTTGAAAAGCTCTAGTAGGTGGATTGTTTGGTGGCGTGGAATCTAGGTTAAGGTAAGAGAGTTTTTGAAAAACTCTACGGTGCAATACAATGTAGTGCAGTACATTGCAGTATGGAGCCTAGGTTAAAGTAGTTGGACGCAGTGTTATCACTTATCGAATTTCGGTGGCGGAATTCCCAACCACCGCCACAACAAGGCGGTGGTGAATCAAATTTCTCATGGCGGTCGCAATTGTCATGGCGGAGTGGTAACGGATATCGGAGATATCCAAAATATCGGAAAAAATTGTGACAGCGGCTACAGCGGAGCCTGAAGGAGCTGCGTGTGGCTGCTGATGAACAAGAAGGCTGCAGAACACCTAAACATAATTTCTAAGACACAAAAGTTTGGGCCAAAGGCCCATTTCAACTTTAAAATGATAAAAAACTTTAAAATTTAAATGAAAATTCCTAAAGTTTTAAGGCAAATTCTTCGTGCACCATATCAATTTCAACCTCCACCATATCAATTTTTTAAATTTCCAATACTACCCTCCTGCACCATATCAATTTTAACCTCCACCATATCAATTTTTTAAATTTCCAAAACTACCCTTATTCCAAATTAAAAAAATCCAAATTAATAATTATAATTGAGAAATAACAAAATACATGCTGGAAAAAAAATTCTGAACACAAAACTAAAAATACATTCTGGATAAAAACTTTCAGAATTCAAAAATATGTTCCGAAAATTGAAATCCAAAATATTTTAGATAAAAGTTTCAAAAATAATTTTTCCCATTTTTGTGTAAGGTTATTTTCGTCATTTAGAAGGGATATTTTTGTCATTTTCTAGAGCTGATTGGGTGGGGGTATTTTTGTCATTTTCTAGAGCTGATTGGGTGCATGCTGAAATTGATATGGTGGAGGGAGAAATTGCCAAGTTTTAAAACTGATGTGCGGCTGGGAAGACAACCCTAATTTAAACTCCTAATAACATTAGTTTTTAGGCCTATTTTGGGCCCAAGTAAGTAAAACATATATAACTATTATCAAAGTACACCACAACCACTATACCTATACTGTGTTATTTCTCTCTACCACCACTATACCTATACCTTCATTATTTTTGCATATATATATATATATATATATATATAAAAAAATAACTTCAAAAAAGGCAAAAATAATGAAGGTATAGGTTCGACGACCATGCTTCTGTCATAACCCGTTATGGGTTTCGTTATAACTTTATAAAGGAATTTTGGGAACTCCGATATGATCCGTTATCCGATATTGATAACACTGGTTGAATGTAGGTTTCTTGTGTGGATACGTATTTAGGTTTATTAACTTTCGTCTAGTTTTAGGATTTTCTTTACTACTTTTAGAAAGCTGTTAACATATGCAAGTCGATCAGTTCGCCCTTAAGAAATATGCAACATCGGTTCGAATCCGATACCGATCATGGGCTTTTTCGTTTTTCTACCCGCCTATTGTGACTTAAAAACTTAAAAAACTCTACAATGAAGTTGCGATTGTGTAATGTAGGTGAAATGTTTTTGTGTAAGGTAGGTGAAAGTGGTTCTGTGTATTTAGGTTTTATAGCGTGTAGTTAAAACATTTTTATGGTTTTTAAATGGTTCCTGAATGGTTAGACTATGTTTAGGGTTTGTTTGTTTATTTATAATCATTGTTCGACCTATTTAGATTTTATAGTGTGTAATTAAAGTAATTGTAGAATTTTTAAGTGTTTATATTTAATTGTATGCAAGGTTTGTTAGTGTGTGATTAAAAGGAGTTTAAGTTTTTTCATTAGTGCTAACGTGAGTTTATAAATTTTGAGTGTGTGTGGATTCAGTGTCTTGTGTGTGCAAATGTGTTTAAACTTTTATCTTTATTTTTAATCTCTTTCACTCTTAAAATGTGTCTTAATATTTTAACCCAGATTTTTGTCTGGATAAACAATGTGTGCTGGGAGTGTTTGTCTGGATAACTATTTGTGTTGTGAGTGAAAAACCCTGCAATGAAAGTGTACGGTGGTCGTGGAAGGTATGTGAAATTAATTGTTGGTGAAAAGTTCTGCAATGGAGTACAGTGTTGTGGAAGCTATGTTAAATAATCGAGCTTTTGAAAAGCTCTGCAGTAGAGGGAGTGTTTGGCGGCGTGGATACTAGGTTAAAGTAATAGAGCTTTTGGAAACTCTATAGTGTGATACAGTGTAGTGCAATGCATTGCAGTGTGAAACCTAAGTTAAAGTAGTTGAGCATAGGTTGCTTGTGTGGATACGTATTTAGGTTTATTAACTTTCATATAGTTTTAGAATATTTTTTACTACTTTTAGAATGATGCTTAACATATGCAAGTCGATCAGTTTGCCCTTAAAAAATAGGCAACATCGGTTCGAATCCGATACCAATCATAGGCTTTTTCCTTTTTCTACCTGCTTTTTGTGACTTAAAAACTTAAAAATCTTTATAGTGAAGTTGTGACTTTTTAAAGTAGGTGAAAGGTTTCTTTGTAAGGTAGGTGAAAGTGTTTCTGTGCATTTAGGTTTTATAACATGTAGATAAAACATTATTAGGGTTTTTAAATGGTTTCTGAATGGTTAGACTGTTTTTAGGGTTTATTTGTTTATTTCTAGTCATTGTTCGACCTATTTAAATTTTATAGTGTGTAATTAAAGTAAGTGTAGGATTTTAAGTGTTTATGACTAATTGTACGAAATGTTTGTTAGTGTGTGATTAAAAGGAGTTTAGGATTTTTCATTAGTGTTAACATGAGTTTATAAATTGTGTGTGTGTATTTGGATTCAATGTCTTTAAGATGTTTTAGGGTTTGTGTGTGCAAATGTTGTTAAATTTTTGTTATATCATTCTACCAACTGAAACAAATTTGCTTGTTGAGGATCTACAGATTCAAGTGAGAGATGTAAGTGTAACAGATATAACATACAATCTCTACATAAATAATGATACAAAGATTAAGGGTAGAAAGCTTCAAACCAAATAACAAGTAGTCAAGACTCTTGTTCGGTACATATTCATAAATAAGTATTTTATTTTGGTATTCAAGGCAAAAGCCAAAGAATGTCACAAGATTTCTGTGTTGAAGTTTGGCTATCATTAAAACTTCATTCTTGAATTCATTTGCACCTTGCTTAGAGCTTTTTGAGAGTTTTTTTACTGCTATTTGTCGACCATCAAGGAGAATACCCTAAAAATTAAATCATCATTTAGGTGAAAAGATGAAGACAGAACTAATATGTCATATTTTTTCACCTTATAAACTTCTCCAAATCCACCTTTTCCGATCCTATTTTTACTTGAAAAGTTGTTCGTTGCGGCTTTAATTACTACCAAACTAAATTGCAAAGGGTCCAAATTGACACTTTCATGACCAACTGAATCAAGTATACAAAATTGAATTGTAAAATTAACAAAAATGCTAAATATCCTGAAATTTAAAAGGCTTAAGTTTAACATGTTTTTTCAATAATACTTACAATTTTCTTTTAGAATAGTTTTAAGACTTTTTCTTCCTTTGCTCTTTTATCAAATATTGACCCAAAAGGAAAAGTATCATTAAAACAACCATGAGTACAATAATCAAGATCATTATTCACTAGTGTGCTTTTCTTTTTTCTCCAAAATAATTAACACAAATAAAGTATAGTCAATTGATCATGATATATATGGATAATGTTTAAAATTTATTTATTTTATAAACAATCTCATGTCACTTTAGAGAATTAATTGTTGATATTTTGTAACAGAAATAATACACAACATTCCTAGTTCTCTAACTATGTATTTAATGTGCTTTTTTAATGAAGAAATAATTATTAGGTAAGTAACAATAGCAAACAACAAACACAAGAATAAAAGAATAAGATTGAAAGAAAACATTTTATTCACTAAAATTAGAGAATTCTCACAAGGTATACTGTGTCATCTGTTCACACAAAGTTCTCTATATATACAGTCTAAGAAACAAAATGATAGAAAAATATTAAAACAATTAAACTTAAACAAATAATACAAGCGTCAGAGAATAACAACGCGTTAACCAATTTGTCCAAACTTAAAACTACTAGAAATGTTCTTCTGATCGCATGGGACGATAATATTCTTTTGGTTGCGCGGGGAGATCATATTCTTCTGATCGCACGGGGTGATAATATTCTTCTAGTCTCACGGGGCGGTAATATTCTTTTGATCCCACAGGATGATAATATTCTTCTAATTGCAGATGACGATAATTATTTTGATTGCACGGGGCGATAATTATCTTCTAATCGCACGAGGCAATAATTATTCTTCGATAATGTTCTTCTGATCGTACCAAATTACGACTTTTAAAATTTAATAAAAAAAAATACAAAAACACTAAAACATAAAAAAAGATTAAAAGTAATATTTCGTTTTAAAATTTTACTATGTTCAACAATAATGCATATTAATTTATTTTATTACTATATATCCTGAAAATATTTAATACTAAAACTTTATTCACTAGAAAGGTCAAAATAAATAAAGGAAAAATTAATTAATTTATGATATGGGAAACGAAATGTATTATAATAAACAATGTTATGGAGAAAATTAGCACAGTGAGCTTATAAAATAAAATATAACTACAAATCATATAGGTTAGATTATCTTATGAAAGATATCAAGTTTTCAGTATATCATAGTATTTCTTTTCTAAATTGAGTGTTTCTTAGAAGTAAATAACATTAATCGGATAGAGTTAAACGACATAAGACATTACTAATTACTAAGTCTATAGAAACTTGGATTTAGGAAAAATAATTTAATATTTAGGAAGAAGTTGACACGTTGGCATTTCATTAATGGAAAATAGGGTGGAGTCAGTGGTATGTTGTTTGGAAGGAGGAAATGATTTTTGAATTCATTCTTCCATGCAAGAAAAATGAAGTTTCGTCTGGATCTGGCAATTCAATCAAATGATTTCTAAAATATGATACAATTTCCATCATTATTGGTCTTGCATCAGGATTTTGGTGAACACATAATATACCAATTTGAGTGCATCTAATAACTTCTTGTTCAAAATATTTTTCTTTAATAGTGGGGTCTAATATGCACATAGTTTGATCCCTCCACTGTCTCTAAACCTAACAAATTTTGAATTAAAATTCTAAATTAGCAATGCAATTCAATCAATCTAGATGATGATTGAAGATGTTACCTAAATTCCTTTGATCCAAATTGTTGGATGAAATACTCACATAACTTAAGAGGTTGTCACTGGCACCATGTGATTGATCATAAGAATTTGTATTCTTTTTTCCACTAATAATCTCTAAAATTATTACTTCAAAACTGAAATCATCTTACTTTTTTGAAAAATGTCCAAACATGACATATTATGGAGACATGTAACTATTGCAAAAAAAATATTAATATAGTAAAAAACAGACTTTGTGAAGAAGAGGAGATGAAATTATAGGAATTTTTTATTTGTTTGAAACCTACTAAATACAAACAATTCTATTTGCACTTGCTTGGTTTTGATGTATTTCAATAATTCTATCCAAACCAAAATCTGAAATTTTTGAAATCATGTTTTCATCCAAAAAAATCATTATTAAGTTTAAGATCATGATGTATGACTTTGAGTCGAGAATATTAATGTAAATAAAATATTCCTCGAGGAATCCCTCCAATTATGTTATATCTTTCATAGCAACTTAACAAATGTGCTTGTTGAGGAACTACAGATTCAAGTGAGAGATGGAAGTGTAAAATATATAACACATAATTTATACATAAATAACGATAGAGAGATCGATGGTAGAAAGCGTCAAACCAAATAAAAAGTAGTCAAGACTCTTGTTTGGCACATATTCATAAATAAGTATTTTGTTTTGGTCTTCAAGGCAAAAGCCAATGAATGTCACAAGATTAGATCTGTGTTGAAATTTTCCTATCAATAAAACTTGATTCTTGAATTCATTTGCACCTTACTTAGAGCTTTTTGAGAGTTTTTTTATCGCTATTTGACGACCATCAAGGAGAATATGAAGACAAAACTAATATGTCATATTTTCTCACCTTATAAACTTCTCCAAATCCACCTTTTCTGATTCTATTCTCACTTGAAAAGTTGTTCTTTGCAACTTTGATTACTACCAAACTAAAGTGCAAAGGCTCCAAAGTAACACTTTCATGACCAACTGAATCAAGTATACAAAATTGAATTGTAATAATTATGATGGCACGCGACACTATATTCTTACGGTCGCCGCAGGGCGATAATATTCTTCTAATCGCACGAGACGATAATAATTATGATTGCACGAGGAGATAAGTTCTTCTCACCGCACAGGACGATAATATTCTTCTTATTGCACAGGGCGATAATAATTTTGATCGCACAGAGCGATAATAATTTTGATCGCACGGGACGATAATAATTCTGATTGTCAGGCATACAATGTCACATGGATATTTCAGATAACCATAACAAGAACAATGTACTTTAATGGACTCAACATCAAAGAAATTGAAAATCCTGATAAATAGGTTATGTTTTCACCGTTCTACAGAACTATCACTACAAGAAAAATATGGTTTTAACGGAGGTTTATTTTTACATTACCCAAGGTTAAAACCTTCATTAAGTCATACCCAGGGTTGCAGTTTCCTCCGCTAAATCATTATTGGGGAATGTGTTCCCCGAGGTTTTTTTAAACTTCAGGAAAAGCCTTTCAAAACCCCTATTAAATACCAGGGGTTTAAGAACCTCCGTAAAATACCATGGGTTTCATGTAACAATAGTTTCTATTGTCGGGCATACATTGTCACACGGATATTTCAGATAACCATAACAAGAACAATGTACTTTAATGGACTCAACATCAAAGAAATTGAAAATCCTGATAAACAGGTTATGTTTTCACCGTTCTACAGAACTATCACTACAAGAAAAAAAAAAGGTTTTAACGGGGTTTATTTTTACATTACCCAAGGTTAAAACCTTCATTAAGTCATTTACCTAGGGTTGCAGTTTCCTCCGCTAAATCATCATTGGGGAATGTGTTCCCCAGGGTTTTTTTAAACCTCAGGAAAAGCCTTTCAAAACCCCTATTAAATACCATGGGTTTAAGAACCTCCGTAAAATACCATGGGTTTCAAAACCTCCGTAAAATACCATAGGTTTCAAAACCTCCGTAAAATACCACAGGTTTAGAACCTCCGCAAAATACCATGGGTTTCAAAACCTCCGTAAAATACCATGGGTTTCAAAACCTCCGTAAAATATCATAGGTTTCAAAACCTCCGTAAAATGTTTTAGAACCTCCTTAAAAAATACCACAGGTTTCAAAATTATGAAAATTTGTTTTTTTTATTCATTTATCATCTAGGCATTCATGTGTTTTTTAAACCACAATTATTTACATCTATTGTATTTATTTTTCTATGTTTGTTAAAGTACTTTTTCAATAAATAAAACAAATAAATGGATATAAGATTAATCAATTGATAACATATATCAAAATATTTATAAAAACACACCAAAGTATATCAAGTAAACACATTGAAATTCAAATTAAACATAAAATATAAGTTAAAAAAAATACAAGGAAGCAATATAAGACGAATAGTACTATGAAGTACTACAAATGAAAACATAACATATTGCTCACAAAGCGCAAAATAGGTCAAAAACAATTTTCATATTATACTAAATTCTTCAACAATCACATATGCTCCTTTTGATGTCCAAAACTTTGTTGGCACACTTCCTTGATCAGAAACCTACAATATAAACATGTATTACAATTAGAAATGTAAATCTGAAAAATAAAACAAGTTATTTAAATTTTTTAAACATTACCGATGAAGGATTGAACATAGTCAACTCAGGAGGAAATTGACCTTGATAATTTTGAAAGAAAAAATTCATCATTATATCAAATCTTTTTTCACGTTATTCATATCTTCTTTCAGGTTCTTCATATCTTCTATTTTGTTCATCCAGTTGTGACTTTAATGCAATAACCTATATTAAAACACAATTTATATTCAACACAACTTTCCAATCTTGGCATGATAATCTAAAGTAAACAACACCAAATTGCTACATAAGAAAAGGCATGTTCAATAACCTGATTCTCCAATTCTCTATAAGAAGTAGTTGAAGATATCCCAGTGCGAGAATTCCTAGTATATCTAAACACATGAGAAGGGCAAGGTCACAATCCCATTCCTCGAACACGACCACAATGTTCTTGGTTTCCAAAGGCATGAGCTAGTGAATCTTCAATTGATATATCTTGTGAGAGGGAAGATGTATTTGACTCATATGCTTAAATTTTTTCATACAAATAATGAAAAAAGTTATAAATGAAACTCACATCCAATTTGGTTGAGTTTTCATCTTTACAAAAATTATACTTAGCCCAATCTCTCTTGCCCCATCATTCACAAATTCTATGTTAGCATGTTTATGTGTTGCTACCCATACTTCTCCCCTACTAACTTTGCGACCAAGTTCTTGCTCCTATAAAATGTAACAAAAATATATGAATCATGATATATAATATAAAAAAAATTATTGGAGAATCAAGGTACCATCTCATCTTTCTTCCGTGCAATGCTCTTGGATCCACCAGTATGAAGAACTGTTTGCTTCTTTCTATTATCTTTGTTTTTTTTTTTGGAAATTCCCTAAACATACATTTAGTAAAATAACTAAATATAAATAAATTAACACTTTAAAGAATAAAGTAGTTTTTGTCCTTAAATTTAAACGGTACACAAAAGAAGCCTAATGGTTTCTATTCATTACTTATGACACATTGCAATAATTTTATCTCTATTGTGTATTCCATCTTGTGTTTAAAACCATTGTGTATTCTATCCATTTTGTTGCCATAGTATCCAAACTACGACATTATGTGTTTAAAAACCTATGTTAGAAACAAGGATTGCATTCAGTTATTGTGCTAAAATGAAAGGATTCAATCTTTCAGATTCCATTCAAATAGAAACTTGAAAAACCATACCACCAACATGAACAGAAAGGGAACATCTTTCAATTGTGTAGCAGCAGCACTTTTCTGAATATTCTCTATCGAAAAAGAAACCAATTCAAGAAAATGCTCTACACCAACAGCACGACCTAGGGTTCCAACCATCAAGTCAAATTTGGAAAATTGTGATGACCAACTAAAGATTAAAATGTGAAAAGCCAAAAGGACTGGTAAACAGAACAAGAGTTGATCCATGTAGCCGGACATCATATATCCTTCAAAATATCAACCTAGAATTAGAAATATTCGACTCAATAAGGGGAACCTAAATCTAAATGCTTTTCAATGAACATTGTCACAGATCTACATCTTCACACCATCTTTCTTTTGCTATGCCTATATAAATATTCTAAAGAAGGAGACTGTGGCAGAGCTTAGAAATTACCCCTCATGCACGTTTTAGACTTCATAAAAATACCATAGCCAACGTCCAGAGCATGCATCCCAGAATGCAAATTCTCCTCAAGTAACTGAAGACACATGGCATGCATATGCGGGGCAGATATAGTGGCATTGTACCCTATGGCCATGGGGCTGTCATCATAAGGCGCAGCTCCATCCGGTACCAGGCTTCTTCTTCCTACACCCCTACGTTTTTCTTCCTGTACTTCCAAAATTTTCTAAATCCCAAAACTGACCTTGACCTTTTGTTTGAAAAAGGACACCGTGGTTATCGAAAATTGAGATCTGGAAGTGTGCTACGGATTCATTAATCCAAACTGAATCACTTATTTTTTTGGATAAGGGAGTGTTCCGGAAGTAAATTTTGCATAAATTATTGATTTCTGAACTGCTGAATCTGGAAGCTTAATTCTGTTATGAATTGGTGGATTGGAATGCTTTTTTTTGAATTATGGATTTCTGAATCTAGAATGCATATTTTTGTTACGGATTGGTGGATCTGAAATGCTTTTTTTTAATGATAGATTTTTTAATGTGAAATGCGTATTTTGAATTACGGATTGATGAATCCGAAAATTTACCGAAAGTGTCAATCCGAAATTTTTCTGGATTCCATAATCCAAAATGAAAAACAATAAATACAGTTCAAGTGCATTTTAGGATTTTTAAAAAATAATAACGACACTTTAATCTTTGCACAACATTGTGGGGGTTGCAAGAAGAAGGAAGAAAAATGTAGGGTGCAGGAAGAAACTGCCCCGGTACAAACAACGCTCTATCAACTGTCTCCATTACTTCAGCCACTTTACTTGATGTGATCACTCCATAGCGCTGCAACCACTCCACCATCGTTTTGTTCTTACTAACGCCACTCACAGAGCAAAACCGCTGCAATTTAAAAAAAAAGGTTTTGAATTCAATCATTTTTAGACAATAATATTGAAATATAATAATTAAATCACAGTTATGAAACAAACCCTTGTTTTGTCCTCCAATTACAATGAATGACCTTATGTCCACTGATAATCGTGGGTGCTTATGTCAAATATGGTCAAGTAAAATTGAAATTTATTATATTTTAATTTCATTGTTTACACAGAGTATTTTAATTATTACTAATTATAACTATTTATTTAATATTAAAATATATATTTAATAATATAAAACTATAAGTTGATGATATTTTTCTGGTAGTATAAGTTAATTTTTAATGGACGTGAATAAAAGATTTTAAGTATAAGTAATTTGATGGAAGCATTTGGCGAAGTACATTTGATTAGGACAGAAGATAATGATACACGACGTAGAAAATAAACACATCATCATGAATGTTGTGCTTTTCCTTATCTCCATTCATTATGTTTTCCGTTTACTTGACTTGCCTCATGATCATAAAACAAACACAAAAATGATTTAGGAAACATGATCCGAGAGCCACCGATCACATCCATGACTTCCTATAGAAATTTCTTCCTCTTAATCTTTGTTAGCTTTCTCCCTTTTGCAACTACTCAGGCAGAGACCGACTCCGACCCTGTCTATATATACCACAGTTGCTCTCAGGGCAACACTACATATGGCAATACCTTTGAATCCAATCTGTAGACCCTATTCTCCTCCTTATCATATAACGTTCCCGCAAAATCGGATTTTACAACATCAGAGTCCCTCCACAAAACTCCTCAGACTCTGTCTTTGGACTTTTCATGTGCAGGGGTGACGTGCAACTCCGCAATTATCCTCAGAGTGTTCGTTGGCCAAGCAAGCTGTGAGTTGTTACGATGAGTGCACCGTTCGTTACTCCAACACCTCATTCTTCTCTACTGTGTCCATCAGACCTAGGTTGCCGTGTTCAGCACTGCTAATATCTCAAACCAGGAAAGTGACATGAAATTATTGTTCCAAAATATGAACAAAACTGCAGATGATGCGGTTGGTAAAATGTTTGCTACAAGGAAAGCAAATATTTCTGGATTTCATAGACTTTATTGTCTAGCTCTGTGTACTCCGGACTTGTCACCCAGTGATTGTAGAAGGTGTCTGAGTGGAGTAATAGGGGACCTTCCATGGTCATGCCAAGGGAAGCAATGAGGGAGAGTTCTTTATCCGAGTTGTAATGTTAGGTATGACCTATACCCATTCTATCGCTCCAATAAAATACTTCTACACCAGTTTGGGTTCCTGCATCAAAATTTGGAAATGAAGATTCAAGATTTTCAGAAGATTCAACTTATCTAAACCATAGTTGCTCAATTAATGTAACTGCTAACAGCACTTTCAAAATGTATCTAGAGACTCTCTTCTCTTACATGTCTTCCAATGCCACCACTGACAAAATTTCTTATCAGGGTGTGGAGAATACTGTGAATGGGCTTTTGCAACCACCTTAGCCACCTTGGCACATGAAGAGGCCATTCATAGTATTCTCCACACCGCCCTTATAAGAGATTTTGTCATTGGTGACATTGGAAGACATGAAAGAGAAGAGGGTCTCTAGATACATTTTGAAAGTGCAGTCACCAATTACATTAGTTGACAACTATGGTTTAGATAAATTGGATCTTCTGAAAATCTTGAATCTTCATATCTAAATTTTGATGCAGGAACCCAAACTGGTGTAGAAGTACATACCTAACATTACAACTCGGATAAAGAACTCTCCCTCCTTGCTTCCCTTGGCAGTACCATGGAAGGTCCCCTATCACTCCACTCAGACACCTTCTACAATCACTGGGTGACAGATTCGGAGTACACTGAGCTACACAATAAACTCTCTGAAATCAAAGAGAAATATTTTCTTTCCTTGTAGCAAACCTTTTACCAACAGCAGCATCTTGTTCATGGTTTGGAACAATAATTCCATGAAACTTTACTGGTTTGAGATATTAGCAATGTTCAACACGACAATAGTTCTAATGGGCACAATATCTAATGGGCACAATAGAGAAAAACGAGGTGTTGGAGTAATGAATGGTGTACTCATCGTACCAACTCACCGCTTGCTTGGCCAATGAGCATTCTGAGGATAATCAAAGGTTGCATTTTGGGTACATTGTTGACAAAGCTGAGAAGGGAAGTCCCCTGCACATTGAAAAGTCCAAAGATAGAGTGTGAAGGATTTTGTGAAGGGACTGTGTTGTTGAAGAATCCATTGTTTTCGGGGACAGTTATATGATAAGGTGGAGAGTAAGGTCTTCATATTGGATTGGAAGGGACTGTCATATGTACTATTGCCCCGAGAGCAACTGCAGTATATATAGACAGGGAAACTAACAAGGATTTGATCTCTTCCTAAATAGTTGCAAAAATGAGGAAACTAACAAGGATTTCTCAATTGTTTCACTGCAGATAGCATCCAAAACTCAGAAATGTGACAAAAGTCAGTTACGGAACACATGCAAGATTGCACTAGTCACATAGAGCAAGCAACCAGTCACAGCAAGGAAAGCAAAGAGGGAAGCTAGTCACAGGTAAACATGCACTCTCTCTAAGCTCGATTGACTGGCCTAGTTTCACTGGGAGGAAGAAGATGTGTTTGATTTATAATGATGAGAAAGTGTGCTGGTGTTTGGTTTGGAACCAATAATTTCATTGTTGTTAGGCCATCGTACAATTATTACTGACACAATTGACCTAAACACCCACCATTATCAGTGGAAATAAGGTCATTCATTGTATTTGGAGGACAAAACAAGGGTTTGTTACATAACTGTGATTTAATTATTATATTTCAATATTATTCTGAACTTAACTAATAAAACATACGTTTTCAGAATGAAAAAATATTTGTTCTGTTCCAGATCATACTTAACAATTTTTGGCAATAATTTGAAACCATGCATTAGGGTGAAAAAAATTAACAAGTAAAGTGAATTACTTGTTTACAGGGAGATGGAAGGTGTGTTTGTTTCACGTGATTTGTGGGTGTCTAAGTGGATGGGAGAGTGGTGGAAACACTTTTGTTTTGTTCACACGAAGAAAGAAATTTAACCTAATTTCAGATAGAAAATAGCCTTTTACTTTCATACCCTTATTAACGTGCATGCATTATTTGAGACAGTGGTGAATGGAGCATGGCTTGCTGAAGAATCTTTACTCATTTTTGCAAAACCTTTCCAGGCCCGTGAACGTTGTGTTAGTATATATTTTGAATGTTGAGTTGGGGTGATAGAATAGTTTTGTCTTTTATCTAATTGTAACAAGAATCTAATAATTAATAATAATTAATTTAAAATATTTAAAAAATTATTCAAAACTAATATTTTCAATGTTAAAGTTATAATTTTTTAAATAATAATTAATTTAAAATATTTAAAAAATTAATTTATATAAAAACAATCTAATTTAGTTTTCTTTTCTTAAATGGTTAAAACAATTGAACTCAAATTCGAGTGAATTGTATTTTAGTTTTGAATAATTTTCATAGTTTAGATAAGTTTAAATTTGTTTACTCAACCCTATTAATACCTTACTACCTTACCGGACACAAAGTATAAAAATGTTATTAAATATGCATGGCCACAATTTTAAATATATTTTTATCTAATAAAAAATTATTAATATAAATATTATAAGTTTAAGTTTCATAATTCTTTATTGATTTAAATTTTCAATTTAAAAGTTTATATTTCATTAATAAAGACTATGATCTAATCAAATATTAAATTGATATGATATTTTAAATAAACAGTATACTTGTAAATAACTCCTAGCAGATTAAATTTTTATAAATATTTATTAAATAAAAAATACACTTAATATGTATATTTTTTCTATCTAATTTCTGTGAAATTTTCTTATAAATATTTATGAAAATGATTGGGTTGTTAAGACTTACACTACAAGGAAATAACAATTTAGTCACCGAATTTAGCGACAGAAAATTAGTGGTCGCAATTTACAACTGAAATAGCCACCAAATACCCGTAGTGTCAAATCTGCAACCGAAATAGCGACCGAATGAATTATTTATTATGTTAGTTAGTTTTGTGACCGAATCCGCGACCGAACATGAGAGTGACAAAACCATTGGTCGCTAAAGTGGTGGCTGTTTTGAATAACTTAGGAAAAATATATCTGCGACCGAATTAGCGACCGAATATGTTTATTTTTTAGCCACCGATGTTATTTCGGTCGCTAAATTTTATTGCTTTTTTCTGCCACCGAATTAGCCACCGAATATTCTTACTTTTTAGCCACCGATTTTCTTTTGGTCGCTAAATATAAATGTTTATTTTTGCCACAGAATCAGCCACCAAATTTATTTATGTTTTAGCCACCGATTTTGTTTCGGTCACTAGATATAATTGTTTATTTTTACCCCTGAATTAGCCACCAAATACGTTTATTTTTTAGCCACCGAATTTCTTTTGGTCGCTAAATATAATTGTTTATTTTACTAGTACTATTATTAATAATAATAATAATAATAATTCATTTTTATTTTTAAAAAATTATACAAGGATCACAAACACTTTGAATATTAATGAGTACTCATCCCTTTAAAAAATAATTAGTTGTATTACTAATTTCTTTTTCTATTTAAAAAATATGTGTCAATTATATTTGTAATTTCTTAAATTTAAATAAAATTTATTAAATATTATTTTTATAATAGCAGCTCAAATAAAAATTCTAAATAAAATTACATAACACAATATTATTATTAATAAAATTAATCCTTTAAAAAAATAGATTACACTATATAATTAAACTTAAATAAAATGATTTCTTTAAAATAACTTTAATTTTTAAAAATAAATATATTTTCCAAATTAAATTGTAAATAATTTTTTAATTATTAATTTATTTTATTAATAACAATTTTATCACTTCTTTCTAAATTATTTTTGTTTAATTAAAAATTATTAACGTATCTGCGTTAGAAATTATAAAATGTATTATTATGAAAAATAATTAATTGATTAAAATATCCACATTTACTATCATGAATATTTAAATACTTATTTAATAGTTATTTTTTAATTTTACATAAATTTTACATTTTTTAATATTATTTATGAAGAGGTGGCTTCAGTAAAAAAGAATGTGATAATTAGATAAAATTTGGGATTTGTTTTTTTTAAGTTTCAAAGTTATTTTGAAGTTCCAGATGCTTTTAGGGCACCAAATACCCAAAATTGGTTCGTGGTGTAAGCAAAGGTGGGGAGGAAGCTGCAAGGTGGTCGGAGGAGGAGGAGGAAGTTGTGGGTGGTGGTCGTGGTACGAACAGAGGCGAACGGAGGTGCGAACGGAGGCGAACGGAGGTATTTGATTGCTTGAATAATATGTATCACTCATTGACAATACAGTTTTACCTTACCTGAATATTCTTCAACAGAATCGCTTCCATTTGCATCCATTTTAATAACCTCTTTGAGAAATTTAGGTCCTTCCACTTTGTTAAGCCGTTTCCTGATACCTTTTTCCATTTCTTTTCCCATGTTGGTGGAACTGGAATCTTTTCTATGTTTGATAGTTTTGGAAGATGATATTTCTCCTCTCAGTTTTGTTAACTCTTTTGGAAGAACTGGAATATAGGTACTTTTTCTGATTGTTGGTATAGAGTACATTGAGGTTTCATTAGTGCAATGTGAGATAAATCAACAAACTGCTTGGAATTGGTATCATTGAAATGATGCACATGAAGCTTAGAATCTTTGACAAAACACTCCTTCAAAATACCTTTGAAATGCATAGTGTCAAGAGTTTCACTCTGGGCTCTTTGTTCTGGATTAACCCTCTTAGGTATAGAATCATTCTTTCTGACCTTTGACATATCTATCTCACCATCCAACAGTTTTTGCTTAACAGCTGCAAATGATTTTGAGGGGCCTTCTTCTAAACCCATCAGCTTGAAAACTAGGCTAGGTCCTCTTTCAATCTTTGAAGCTATTACTGATAAAGAAGGATCAGAAAGACTGTTGTTAGTCCTGACCCCAGAACATTGGCTTGTGCTTATAGAAAAAGTTTCTGGACCTAAATCAAATCCTTCAGTGGTCTCTGGAAACATGTTTTGCCTAACCAAGCTCTCCTCAATCACCTTCTTGAGTTCCTCTTTGCAGTTACTTGAAGAACCACCTGCAGAAGGTTGTGGTCTTTGAAACCCCTTTGCATTACTTTGTTCCCCAAATGGATTAGCTTGCCTTCTACCAATCTTGCTTCCATCAATTATGTCTCTTTCTGATTTCTTAGTATGTTTTCTCCCAAAAAGAGTTGTATGCTGTGAGTCCTCCTCTTGCAACTTGCGTATCATGCTTAGAGAATCTTGCAGATCAAGAGCTCCTTTTAAAATACCTTTTGCAATATCTTCGGACTTTCCTGGGTCCGAAGACTTGTCTGCATCTTGAAAAGAGTCAAAACCAAAAATTAAATTGGATAAAGTACTGGGTTTAGATCCCAGATATGGTACCTTAACAAATATCATCACCAAACTTAATTAATGAGCGTTATTACTTATTAGTTTCATTGTTTAAGATCTCACAGGCACAGTCCTCATATTGCATGCATATGCTCTATGCCGTTTGGGTGAATTATTATTTGCAGTGTTTTAGGCTTTTAGTAGTTTTGAGCAAGTATGCCTTATATAAGTTGTAATCTTATGTTCTCAACTGTAGCTGTATTGTGTTGCTTTGTTTCGAGTAAAAGATCTTCTTTCAATGTATGTGTGTTGGCCTACCTTGTGGACTCTACAAAATATATTGTTGTAATGCTTGTAGATCAACAACTGATTGGTTCCAAATATATTGTTTACAAAATCTAAAAAACTAACAAAAAGTGTGAATAAACCTGGACCAAGAAAGACAAGGGTAGTGTAAAACCAATCCTCTCTCTAGTATAGAAGCTCGACACTTACAATTAACATTCCCAATACTGGGACACATTTTAGAAAAATATTATTCGAGGTAAATACAAAGCTCAACAAAACACTTCATTTTGTATAATACAAAGCCAAATGGCCACGGAAGAACAGGGTGAAAACACATGACTAAGAAACACAAACGCTTTGATGTTAGGCCAAGCTGACGAAGGACCCCATGGACACTTTAGGTGTTTCAACTATGCAACTAAATTCCTAACAGGTGAGGATGTTTCCTCTTATTCTAATGGAGAGAATAAATCATTATGATCAATGAAATTGGTGTTGGATTTCATTTCTGGTTTTGTTCCACCTTCGCTCGAATCTTCTGCTCCAAAATAGATATCTCAGTTTCAAGGTTGAACATCCTATTCAAAGCATGCATGTTCTCCAGTGTCTCACTAAGAGTCCGAGTGTCATTCCCATCGCACCTTAAATGTTGCATTGGACCATGAAGCAACTTATTCACTATACCCCGACTAAGATCATCCACAGCCCTCCGAGTTTTTTTAGGTATATCATCACCCATCTTAGCTAAGCATCTCTCAAGCTCAGCGAGCCTGATTCTTTCCGCATAAGCCCACAATTTTTTAATAGTAGGGACAGTTTCCAGCGAGTCCCTCCAAGCTTCGAATTGCTTAGATTCTTCAGTAATGATTGTCTGTGCTTCCATTGCTTTTCTAAGGTGATCCTCTTTATTGGCAGCCACAACCTCTTTAAGGTCATCAACATTGTAAACTCACTCATTATTTCGATTACTTTTAGTTTTTATGCATACCATTTTTAATCTGTTAGTCTCAATGTTTAAATTCATAGAAATTAAAAGAGATCACAATAGTATGTATAAGACTAAAAATACGATCTTTACATGAGACTAAAATGTAAAGTTTGTTCAACTATAGGGACCAAATTAATGGTTGAACTTTAAAAAATAAAAGGTGAAAGATTTTTCCCTCTGTTCTAAACTTGCCTCTGCATTCATTTCCTTAGTTTGTAGTTTCTTCTTTCTTATTCTTTTGTATGATATCGGGATGAAACTGTTGGCAATATGGCTAATCAATGGTTGATTATATCTCACTTTGTATTAGTTTTCCATGATGGTGACTAAACCTTTATTATTAGGTTGAAGCTAGTTTTACTTATTTAAATGATCTTTTGATTCAATATGACATTCTTCATCTCTCTTGTCTACAGGAAAAATATATATAGCAGCAACTCTATATAAATAATAGAACCTCCTCCGAAGATCAGTCACAAAGTGAACCAACAAAGGTATGCTTCTCTTCCTGTCAACCCAATACTTTCATATTTGCATCCATTTTTTACTTTCTCCATTCAGTGTCCTGTTTTCTCTCTCCTAAAACAAGTGTATACATTAAGAATTTGTTGTAGTCAGATTGCATTAGTGGAAATCCCCGAAGGTAGAAAGTGGATGTATAAAAGATTGGACAGAAACAAACATCTGACAGAGGAATTTAGAGAAGGAGTGTATGAGTTCCTACAATATGTTATTAGTCAAGAAAAGTTTCAAGAACAAGGTGAAATGTTAAGATGTCCTTGTATTAAATGTAGTTGTAAAGTTTTCAAGTATGTTGATCAAGTTGGGTGGGATCTTTATCAAGAGGGATTCATGCCTAATTATTATTGGTGGACAAATCATGGTGAAGAATTGCCACAATCCCCCCCAGTGGATGTTGCCAGTTCATGTTATGGAACTTGTGGACAAAGAGAAGAATTAGGTCGTTTCCATCAAATGATAATGGATCATGTGGGGCCCTCAAATGCACATTGCATGCAACCAGAGAGTGTTATTGGATCTGAGTACATGGAGGAAAATCCTGATCTTGAAACTCGAAATTTTTTTAACATGCTTGCTGCTGCACAAGCACCCTTGTGGGAAGGATGCGAGAATCACTCAGAATTGTCAGCTTCTTTGGAAGCTCTAAGCTTGAAATCTGATTATAATATGTCTGAAGGATGTTTCAATAGAATGGTCCAACTTATGGGGGAGACTATGCCCAAAGATCATCGAATGGTTAATAATTTTTTCCAAGCTAAGAAGTCAGTGGAAAAATTGGGTTTGGGTTGTACGAAAATTGATTGTTGTCCAAAAGGATGCATGTTGTATTATAGGGAACATTGTCATAAAAGTATAACTAATTGCTTTATTTGTGGAATGGAGCGATATAAGACAGTCACTAGGAGGGGAATTGAAAAGAAAATTGCTATTAAGAAAATGTGGTACTTTCCCATCATTCCTAGACTTAGAAGGTTATACTCTTCAATGGCAACTGCACCTCACATGAGATGGCATAGTGAGAATCAAAGGGACCCGTCTATTTTGTCTCATCCATCTTATGGAGAAGCTTGGAAGCATTTTGATAGAATGCATCCAGATTTTAGTCAAGACCCAAGAAATGTCAGATTAGGTTTATGTGCAGATGGGTTTAATCCTTTTGGTCAATATGGAAAAAGTTATTCTTGTTGGCCAGTTATCCTAACCCCATACAACCTTCCGCCTTCCATGTGCATGAAGAGAGAGTTTATGTTTTTGACAATCTTAGTTCCAGGTCCTTCAAATCCAAAGCATAAGATTGATGTGTTCTTGCAACCACTTATAGATGACTTATGCACCTTGTGGACTGAAGGGATATTGACTTATGACGTGTCACTAAGGCAAAATTTTATGATGAAAGCTGCTTTGATGTGGACAATTAATGACTTTCCAGCTTACGGCATGTTATTGGGTTGGATGACTTGTGGTAGACTTTCTTGCCCTATATGCATGGAAAGAACAAAGGCTTTTTATCTTAGTCATAGCCACAAGATATCCTTTTTTGACTGTCATCGTCAATTTCTTTCACCTGATCATCAATTTAGGAAGAATAAAAAGGCATTCAAGAAGAAGTTTGTTGAGACTGATCCCCCTCCTCCACGTTTGTCTAGTCTTGACATTCGGAATAGGGTTGCACACTTACCAGTTTGCACTGAATTACAAGAACAACAAAATATTCCTGAATATGGTATTAAACATAATTGGAAGAAACAAAGTATATTTTGGAGGTTGCCATATTGGAAAACTCAACTTTTACGTCACAATATTGATGTTATGCACACAGAGAGAAATGTGTTCATGAATGTGTTTGACACTGTGATGGATATCAAAGGAAAAACTAAGGACACAAACAAGGCTCGATTGGATGTAGCACAAATATGCAATCGAAAAGAGCTAGAGTTGAAAGACATTGGTGGTGGCAAACTTATCAAACCAAAAGTAGCATATACATTTACGAAATCCCAAAGAGTCTTTATTTGTAAATGGGTTAAAGAATTGAAGCTTCCAGATGGATATGCTTCCAATTTGGGTAGATGTGTTGACCTTAATCAAGGCAAGTTACATGGCATGAAAAGTCATGATTGTCATGTGTTCATGCAACGTTTGCTTCCAATTGCATTTGACGCATTACCAAAATCAATCTGGAAAGTTCTTATTGAACTTAGTCTTTTCTTCAAAGAATTAAGTTCGACAACACTAAATGTTGAACACCTAAGAGTTATGGAAGAAAATATTCCTATGTTATTGTGTAAATTGGAACAAATATTTCCACCAAGCTTCTTTGATTCCATGGAACATCTTCCAATTCATCTACCTTACGAGACAAAAGTTGGTGGTCCAGTCCAATATCGTTGGATGTATCCATTTGAGAGGTATAAAATTACTAATCACTATTATAATATTTGTTGTTTATTTATTTAATATTTAAAATTATGTACATCCATATTCTTTTTTAGGTTCTTACACTCCCTAAAAAAAAGTAAAAAATAAAGCAAGGGTGGAAGGCTCTATTTGTGAAGCTTACTTGGTGGAGGAAACATCTACATTTGCCTCATTTTATTATCCTGATCATGTTGAAACAAGAAGGACTAGGATCCCTCGTAATCTTGAAGTAGGCGAGGGTTCTTCACGTGCTCCTCCTATTTCAATTTTCAATTATCCAGGAAGAGAAATCAGAAAATGCATGACATATTATCTAAATCAAAAAGACTTTGATGCTGCCCAATTGTATGTTCTTCAAAACTGTGAAGATGTTCAACCATACTTTGAGTAAGACAATGTTCACTTATTTGAAAAGAAAGTTAATTATGTTGCATGAGGTTTGAATAATCAATTTCTTTGTTGTAGTATTTATGTTGAATATTTAAGAGAGATTAGTCCTACTGCTTCAGAAGCTCAAATTGGCCAATACATTTCATCCTATTTTGCTACATGGTTCAAACAATATGTATGTTTTTAATTTGCCTTTTATACAAATTTTACTTTTAGATAGACATTGTGTAATTTATAATCTTTTGTTTAGGTTCTAAATCCAGAAAATAATATTGAAGATCCATTATTGGTTAACTTAGCATGGGGTCCTAAGAGAAAAGTTCAATCATGGTCTATCTATGTTATCAATGGATACAAATTTCACACTGTTCTTTGGAGTGAAGGCATGAATTCCACTAACTATGGTGTTTATGTACGAGGAACCAATGGTCAATCAGAGTCAGATTTTTATGGAATATTGTCTAATATTATTCAATTGGAGTATACTGGCTTTCCAATAATGAATGTAGTTCTCTTCCAGTGTGAATGGTTTGATAATACTCCTAATATAGGAACCAAAGTAGATAAGAACTATGAGATCGTTCAAGTAAAAGAATCACGGAGATATAATGAAGCATATGATCCATTCATATTTGCCCAACAGGCAGAGCAAGTTTATTACACCAAATATCCAGAGGGACACCAAGGTTGGTTAGGAGTAATTAAAACAAAAGCTCGTATTAGAATCATTGATAACACAGTAAGTGAGGTTGAACATGACACTCCATACCAAGATGATGAGCTTCTACAACTTGAAGTAGTGCTACATGTTGATCCAAAATTCATTCATGATTCTCTTGCTGATGTTGATGGGGGGGGGGGGAGAAGAAGTAGATATACAATTACTAAATGAAACAAACATAGATGAACAATACGAGGAGGAATACATTTCAAGTGAGGATAACATTGAGAGTGATTTCAGTGACACAGATACCTCTTCGGTAATTCATGCATTAAAATTGATTGTATACCTTGTCCAAATTATGTTTAACATTAATTTTTTTTTGTGGTTTCCCATAATTGTAGTGAATAACAAGGAAGATAACTGACATATTTGGTTGACATATTTGGTTGTAGAAAACACAATCAGGTTTGAGTCTTTTGATCATGATTACTTTATTTGTTTATTCAAAATTGATTGATCCACTTTGATTATTGTATTAATTACATCTTATATATGTAATATTTTTTACTTGCAGATGACACCAAGGGATAGAGGTGGTGGTCGTAGACCACCTAATCGTGGTGGTCGAGGTGTTCGTGTTGATGAAAGACCCTGACTTCATGCAGAAAGAGGAGAGTAAGTATATTTTAATCTAATTGTAATTCGTAAATATGATCTAATTTTCATATATCATTTTGACAATATGTTTTGAACATAGTTTTTCACCTGCAAATGGACCTTCCAATGTAATCTCACGAATCATCAAGCAAAAATATGATGAACCCAGTCCCACTTGGAAGAAGGTTCGTCTTGAGCTTAGAGATAGATGGTTTAGAGAGTTCAAGGTAATTTGAGTTATGATTACATTTAAAATGATATTTTATTTTTCTACAATGTTTTTTTTTTCTAATTTATTTTACATGCAGAAAGAGTATAGGTGGGATATGGAACAAGACCAACTCATTAGATCCATTTTTTATACAAAAGCCTCCCGTATCTTTAAAAATGCTATGAGTAAAGTTAGGCATGGTCAAGATAAGGGGACCTGGATTCCACAACTTGTTCCAGCAACCTTAGACCAGCATTGGAGTTCTACAGAATTCCAGAACAAGAGTGCTATTGCCAAGGCGAATCGGGCTGTTGAGAAGGGAGCCTCAGCCTACTGTGGTGGTTCCATATCTACCGCAACTCACTTTGAGAAAATGGTAATATTATTATATTTCTTCTCTTTCTATATTTAATTTAAATACAATCTATTATATCTTTTTATTGAATTTATGTAGACTAAAGAGCTTGAACGACAACCAACTGCTTGGGAGGTTGTAGAGAGAACAAAGAAATAGAAGACTGGACAATGGGTCAATGACAAGACTCGTGACTTTGCGGTATGTTTAAAATTTGTTATAGTTTAATTTTTACTATATGTTTTCTTTGCAATAATCAATTTGACTTCATTTTCAGGAGAAATATAAGAAACGTCGAGAAGAAGCCCAACAACAACAAATGCTTGAAAGCGCATCTTCGCAAAACTCTCATGTTGCCTCTATTGATGACAATGAAATATACATCGATGTTGTTGGAAGTGAAAATAAAAAAGGTGTCTATGGTCTTGGTGTATTGAGCAAAAGGTTTAATAGTTCAACAAGTGCTCACTCTGCTGCAAGTCAAGCTCCAGTAGTCCATCAAATAGAAGAAATGCGTGAGATTATTCAAAAGCTAAATGATGAACTTATGACAAAACGTGTCAAGGAGCGGACACTTGAAGAAAAGATGGAGCTATTGATGAAAACTCATGAAGAGCAAAGTGAACGCATGCGCAAACAAGATGAGAAGATGCAACTCATCCTACAACAGATTCAAATGAATAATCCCGCATCAGGCTCTTCAAATCCTACTACTAATGGACATCATAAAGGAGACCAGAGTAGAGATGACAATGCAAAAGAAGATTAGTTATATGTTGAATTATATCATAGATTTGACTCTTTCAACTAGTTTTCAACAGTTTTAGTTGTGTAGTATGATTTACCTTTAATTTGAGCACAACTTCTTCTTAAACTATGTATTTGAAGTTCATTGCAATTTAGCTTGATTGAATTTTGAGTATCTCTATAAGCAGGTCTGAATTTTTTTATAAAATGGTCAAAATACCATTTTAAATAGGTATTAATAATACAAATAAAAATAGCCACCGAAATTGATTTGGTAGCTATTTAGCCACCAAAATCAAATCTGTCGCTGTAGAAGTCTCCATTTAGCCACCAAAATAGTCACCAAAAGATTTCTTTTTAGCGACCGAAAATGGTGGTCGTTATCACCTTCTAATTCTGCCACCGAAATTTGGGTAGCTAATTTGGGTTTTGAATTTCTGTGACCAAATTTTCTGCGACCGATTTAGTCACCGCAATTTCGGTTGCTAATTTGGTTTTCGAATTTTGTTGACTAAATTTATCTGCGACAAATTTAGCAACCGAATTTTCGATTGCTAATTTAGTTTCTAAATTTTGGTGACCAAATTCCCTGCGACCGATTTAGCCACCGAAATTTCGGTTGCAAATTAGCGACCACTTTATAATTTGGTCGCTAACGGTTTTGCGACCAGGGTTTTCGCTTCCATCTTTATTTGGTGACTGTTTCGGTCGCAGATATGATTAGCGACCGATTATAGTGATTTTAGCGACCGAATTTGGTGGTCGCTAAAAGTGATTTTTTTTGTAGTGTTAAGATTGGTGGGTCAATAGAGAAGCTGAGAACGTAAAGAATTGATTAATTAAGATACCTCAAGCATGTTGACGCCATAGATGTCACTAATAATACCATTATTTGTCCATTTCTCTCATCATTTGCAGACTTATCTTCCTTGGAATTGTACTTCACAAATTGAACTCCTGACTTAGTCAAATAATTTATTAAGTAGACACATAACTTGTTGCGGATGAAGATTGTGTTCGGCTACTTCTGTTGAGGGTTGTGCAACTCTAGAAAAATTGGAGATTGGAGGCTGAAGACTGTGGCATACATATTCTTCCTACCATAGTTAACTTCCCTTAATTTGTTGACAGTAATTAATTAGAATTTTATACCTTAATGAAAATATGAACAAAGATGATTGTTGTGTATTTTAACCATTGGAATCATATAAAGTGGATTTTAAGCCTAATATGAGGTGAGGTTTGCATTCAGCTCGTGCGTAGGATAACATATGATGGGTGGTCCGATAACGATCCAATAGCGGATGGTCTGAAAAGGCCAACAAACATTCGTTTGGATAAGTTTTATATGACTCTGATACCATATTACGAAATAAATTTTAAACCTAACTCAACCTCATAAAATCAATTCATGAGGTGAGGTTTGCACTCCCTTATATACAATGAATTGTCTTCATCTCTAGTCGATGTGGAATCTTCAACAATAATAACATAAATATTATTTGGTCTCTCGGATTATCTTGTGTGTCTCTATCCTCCCTATTCTGTTTTTCTATCTCTCTTCTCTTCTCTTTTTTTTCTCTTTTGAATCGTAATCCCATATTAGCATACCTTCACATTGTTCAGGTTTTATAAAATTCAAACTAATTACGTCCAGAGCAATATAACATGCATAAATATCTTCTACTCGATAAGTTGAATAGATTAATCAACTAAGACGGATAAGGATAACAATAAATGAGAAGTGATTATTAACCAATGATGAGCATAGTTGTAAATCAAATTTCGTATTTTAGCCCATGAAGACATTTCATGGTGAGGTCCTACAGTACCTACCAACTCTATTGCACAAAGAAAAAAAAAATCACCAACAATACTATTAGAAGGAAAATAATGAACAAACATAAATCATCAACAAGATCATAATTCGTCTGAAAGATATATCAATTATTAGTTGTCTTAGGAGATTATTGTTATGAATTACTTTGAATGTATATTGTGGTTTGCTTTTTATTTAACTTATTTGAGTACTTTGATCGATCTTTATTAAAAGTTAAACTATTTTTCTCTCATTATTAAATATTAATTTTATTTTATCTTATTAAAAAAAACTTTACAATTATTTTTTTATTAAATAATTATATAAGAATTCTCTAATTCTAGTTCAACTTTTACTCATTTTTTCATCAGTATAGAAAAAAAAATTAATTGAAGCATTTAAGGGATATTTCAATCCTTATAAAAAAAATATATAAGTTTATATAACATTAGTCCCATCATTCAACATTTCAAAAAATCCTAAAAAATAATACCATGTACTAACGAGAGTCTAACACTATAAGAAAAAAAGGTTTTAACGGAATTTATGAAAAGAGTAGTTTATGCAAAACCATGCAATATAGTAGAAACATAATTGTTCAAACAGTGTAAAACGCATAAATTTAAAAAATTACAAACCAACGATAGTTATCTTCCCCATTTGTCTTTGCAAATAGAAAAAAGATAAGGAGTTACATAAATTAAGTAGGATTACAAAACATAGGTAGAGAGGAAATAATTCAAAGACAAAGGCAAGATGATACAATCTTTAAATCTCCCTTCCATACTGGAACTCAGCAAGCTGGGTCTGAACAACTTCAATTTGCTCATCCAGATGTTGAAATCTTGTTGCACGGAACCCATAGTGCTCTTCTTGATCACATGCCATTGTGTCTATGCGATTAATCATCAGTCTTTCAAACTGAGACATAGGAATCCCATGATCCACTGGCGGTTTATAACTTACAAGAGCATGCATGTGTAGTCTTCTTCAGCATAGGCATTAGGTCCAACACCATCATCAGTTTCTGCATTTCCACTTGGTCCAGCAGAGGTACCAGTAGAGTCTTCCTCTTTGTTGATCCATGTGTTATGCACTTTTATAAACCCCATTTTGTTTATAGAACCATTTTTAATCTCATGAGATGGTTTTACCACCTATGTTAGTTCTTCATCAAGGTTAACTTCAAAACATTGCAGAAATTTAGAAACAAGAATTATATAAGGAAAACGATAATCACTTAACCTAACGAATTTCAGCATGTGCTCCTTGAAGACATGTATCTAGTTTACCTTGATGTTCTTTATAATGTAGTAGATCAACACTAGATCTTCTTCATTTAGCACAACATGATTTCTCCCCTTTGGTATCAGCATCCAAGCAGTGATGAAGGCTATGACCCTTTCATCTAGTTTGAGGGCACCAACATAAAACCCTTTAACCTTCATTATTACTACTATTATTGTTAGTATTATTATTAGTATTATTAGTATTATTATTTAATTAATAATATTATTTATATTGTTAATAATATTATTATAATAATTATTAATATTATTGTTATTATTGTTATTATTATTAATATATTTAATATTTTTAAAATTAATTTGGGAGAGGGAAAGTGATACAGTCACTGATTTTGTGATTGATTTTCTGTGACTAATTTGGTGACTGATTTTTTGTGATCGATTTTATTTAGTTGCTACCCTATCACTGAGCACCTCCAAGGAAAGAAAAGAGTTGATGGTAGACATTTGATTTTCTATAAGTTGGTAAACAAATCATTAACTTCACTAGAGATTATGCAACATTTTATATACTGAATTCACTGAGTAAGAATTGGAGGCCTCATTTCTCCACTTCCACTAATCACTATTGGATTTGGATAGATTAATATTTTCAATTTTAGTCATCAAATCCTGAAGTTGAATGTTTTCTCAATCAAACCATTTTGTTCTCCAACATAGATTCTAGCTCCATTTATCTTCTACCCAGTCCCCCATCTCACATAACTTTTCTACCAAATCCATACATAATGATATTAGTGACTTTTCTATTTCGCAATTGACATCAACACATGGGAAAGTAAGTTGTTTGTATTTTTCTGTATGTGAGTTTGGTCAAAGTTAACACTAATTGTGTAGTTAGGGGTTGTTTAGTATAGTTGTTTAGGATGACATTTTCAGAGGTAGCCGAATGATTATATTGGTAGCTTCTCTTTTTACTTGGAGATTCAAAATTCTTTATATGTTGAGATCATGGGAGCTCTTGGATAATCCTAAATTGTTATGTTTAGACGTCTTTGGATGGAATGTAACTCTACTTTTTTGTGTAAAGTTTTTTCCTTTCACCTGATGCATGAATGCAAATTATTGCGAAAATAATATTAAATATGATCTGGTAAAGAAAAAAATTATTTTTTATTTTTATTAGTGAATTAATTAAATAAAAATAGTATTTTAGAAATGTTTCAACCTTTATACTTATACGTTATTTTTCTATTTTAAATAATATATTTTGTTAATAAATTCAGAATAATATTAATGTTTCTGCTAGGGAGATGAGACCTACAGAACTATTGAAGTCTTCGTCTTCCTCCTTCGGTCGGGCAGGTTGTTGGGTGCTTAATTGGGGTCCTTCTCGTCTTCGCGCTTCTCTTTCGACTCTCGGTCTTGGGTGAACACCGAATGGGGGGTATCTGTGGAAGGCACTCCCACGCTCAAGTCAGTAAAGCGGGTGATCGGTATTCAGGTAGGTGCACAGTAATAAATGACAAATGACGTAGCTTTCTCATTGGGATGTGTGCTATTTATATTATTTTAATGGACTTACCTTATTGGGCCTGATTAGTGGAATGAATCACACTTATGAATGTATTACCTAATCCTTAATGACAGATTAGTTTCATTGATTTGGTTTGAACGTTAATGGTTTATGTGTCGATTGGCCGGACCGTCCATGGTGATTTTTCTCGTCTCGGCCAGATTTCCTTGGTTTTGGCCAGATTTCACTGATCTCGGGGAGACCGAATCCCGATCAGGGAATCACGGTCTCCCACGTACCACTACAATTAAATATAATAATTAAATGACATTTAGAACAAACTCATAATCGTTGGTGCTTATGTCAATTGCGCCGTCTATAAAGACTTTAATAGGAAAACTTAACCTTCAACCTTCTTTATCAGCGAAGAGACATGTGGTTCATATTCTTTTCAGAGTTACCAGCATTCAAACACAGTCTTCCAACTGTTGTTACCATCCAAACCAAAAATGCAAGTTACATGTGGTTCATATTCACATCTTTATTAGATTAAAATATGTATAATTTTATTATTTATTATTTTTATAGTTTTATTTTTATAAATAATTAATTAAAAAATAATATAATTTAATATATATAATTTTGTAAAAATAATATTAAAAAATATATAATTACTTTTTAAAAAATATGTTATTTATTTATTTTAAAATAAAGAAAAAATATTTAATTATTTATTTTATTAAATAAATAAATAAATTATTTTTATTTATTAAAGATTAAAATTTTCCAATTAAAAATAAATAAAAATCATTTCTATAATTTTTTAAACATTTATTTATTTATTTTGTAGATAGTTTTTTTTATAGATAGCTATTTTAGTTGAAAAAACTATTAATTAAAAAGTAAAATGGTAAAAAATTGTGTATGTTAAATAGAACCATCCCTTTAATACTGTTATAGACAATAGTGAGATGGTCAAGTTAATACATTAAATAACTGCAAAAGGTAAAGTATCTATTTTGACAGATAAGTTTAATTGTTTTAAATATTTAAATGTATTGAGCATTAAGAATTTAAGTACCATAAAAATATTAAGTTTTTTTATTTATTTTAAATTGATTTATTTTAATATTTTATTTTGAATTAATCAATTGAAGTTTATGATCTTTTAATTTCATTGTTTAAACAGAATATTTTCATTATTACTAATTGCAACTATTTATTTATTACTAAAATATATTTCATAATTTAAAACTATAAGTTGATGATATTTTTCGGGTAGTAAATGCTATTTTTTAAGTAAAAAATTTTATAAGTTTTTTAAGTAATTTGATGGAAGCATCCCATCCATTTCATTCAAACAGAGAACATCATGAAGGCAGTGTTTTCTTTCTCTCCATTCATTTCTTTCCCACATTAATTATCTTATGTTTTCCGTTTACTTGACTTGCCTCATTGACTTACTTTTCCAAACCAAACACCAGCACACTTTCCCATCATCATAAAGCAAACACAAAAATAATTAGGAAACATGATTCAAGAGCAGCACATCCATAGCACATCCATGGCTTCCTGTAACATTTTCTTCATCTTAATACTTGTTAACTTCCTCACTTTTGAAACTACTCAGGCAGAGACCGTTTCCGACCCTGTCTATCTATACCACGATTGTTCTGGGGGCAACACTACCGTTGGCAGCACCTTCCAATCCAATCTCAAAACCCTACTCTCTTCCTTATCAGATAACGCCTCCGGCAACAACGGATTCTACAACAACACAGTCCCTTCACAAAATTCCTCGGACTCTGCCTTTGGACTTTTCATGTGCAGGGGTGAGGTCCCTTCTCAGCTTTGTCAACATTGTGTCCAAAATGCAACCAGGCGATTATCCTCAGACTGCCCGTTGGCCAAGCAAGCTGTGATTTGGTACGATGAGTGCACCGTTCGTTACTCCAACACCTCGTTCTTCTCTACTGTCTCCCTTAGACCTAGGGTTGGCCTGTTGAATACTGGTAATATCTCAAACCAGGAAAGTTTCATGGAATTATTGTTCCAGACCATGAACAAAACTGCAGATGCTGCTGCTAGTGCTGTTGAAAACAAGTTTGCAATAAACCAAGCAATTATTTCTGAATTTCAGAGTCTTTATTGTCTAGCTCAGTGTACTCCAGACTTGTCACTCATTGATTGCAGAAGGTGTTTGAGTGGAGCAATAGGGGACCTACCATGGTGCTGCGAAGGGAAGCAAGGAGGGAGAGTTCTGTATCCAAGTTGTAATGTTAGATATGAACTCTACCCTTTCTATCGCTCCACAGAAGCACCTGAAGATTCAGAGTTATCAGAAGATCCCCTTTATCTAAGTCACAATTGCTCAACTAATGTAACTTCTGACAGCAATTTCAAAGTACATCTCAGCACCCTCTTCTCTTACATGTCTTCCAATGCCACCAACCAAATGGATTACAAAGATGGTGTTGAAAACACTGTGTATGGCCTCTTCATGTGCCGAGGTGACCTTCCCTCACGCCTCTGTCAACAGTGTGTCCTCAACGCAACGCACCGAATATTTTCAGAGTGCAATTCATTTCAAGAGGCTGTAATTTGGTACAGCCACTGCATGCTTCGCTATTCCTATCGTCATTTCTTCTCAAAAGTGGAAAAAAGTCCAACTTTTCAGAGTCTTATCAATACCTTCAACGATGTTACGGAGCAAAACTTATTCACTTATGGTTTAACAAAAGCGTTAAATTATCTTCTTGAGTCGGCACATCTCAGTAGTGCGAGATATGTGACGAAATCTTCACAAATGGATGATTCACAAACCCTTTATGTTCTTGCTCAATGTACGCAGGATTTGTTGGGTGATGATTGCATGCATTGTCTGGTAGATATAAATAAAAATATGCCATTCTCTCAACTGGGAAACACAGGGGGAAGAATTCTATATCCTAGTTGCAATCTCAGGTATGAATTTTTCCAATTTTACAGGGATCCTCAGCTACAGGGGCCTGGTAATTCTTCTCCACCAGTTCTTAAAGGTAAACTCCACTCCTCCATATTTCTCTGTTCCCATTTTTTTCCAATGAAAGCCTATTTTATGAATTCTAAAATCATAATAAGTCTATCTCAAATTCATTATTGGTAAGTTTGACATTGTGGCATTTTTTCTAAAGGATCATACACAGTCATAACTAAGTTTCTCGTCAATTATGTTACAAAAGGTGGAAAAATAATCATTACATAACATAGTTTATTAAGTAAAAATTTTAAACATAAGATGTGTTGATTGTTATGCAGAAAAAGGAAAAAGAGGATTGCGAACAATTATCTCGATTGTTCTACCCACTACTGTTTCAGTGATACTCTTCATTTTCGTCTACTATTTGATAAAGAGAAAAGCAAGAAGGAGTGCTAAGTCTATTCTTAGAGAAAATTGTACGTATTTTAAGTTTCAAGATCTTTTATAGCATCTTAATTAATTTTACAATTTAATCTTATGTATTTCATTCAGTTGGTTACGAAAGTGCCACTTTAGAGCCATTGCAATTCAGTTTGGCAGTAATTGAAGCAGCTACCAACAATTTTTCAAATGAGAATAAGATTGGAAAAGGTGGATTTGGAGAAGTTTACAAGGTAAGAAAAAATATGACATATATTTACTTTTGTATTGTTTGTTTAAACATATTTAATTTTTACAGCATCCCATGAAATATATTTACATGTGTATTTTTGTTTTTAACATCAATAATAATTTTATTTTTAGGGTATTCTTTTTGATGGCCGACAAGTAGCAGTGAAAAAACTCTCAACAAGTTCTAAACAAGGAGTAAATGAGTTTAAGAATGAAGTTTTATTGATAGCCAAGCTTCAACATAGAAATCTTGTGACATTCATTGGCTTTTGTCTGAAAGAAGAACACAAAATACTTATTTATGAATATGTGCCCAACAAGAGCCTTGACTATTTTTTATTTGGTTTGACACTACCACCCTTAAACTCCATGGTTAATGTTTAGATTTATGTGTATATATGCTTTTATAAAACTCAACGTTTAAATTCGAAATATATTTTACACTTACACTCTCTTTTAAATATGCAGATTCTCAAAGAACACATTTGTTAAGTTGGTCTCAACGTTACAATGTAATTGGAGGAGTTGCTCGAGGAATTCTTTATTTACATGAACATTCTCGACTTAAAGTTATACATCGTGATCTTAAGCCTAGCAATATTTTATTAGATGAAAATATGATTCCGAAAATTTCAGATTTTGGTCTTGCTAGGATTGTTGAAATAAATCAAGACGAGGGGAATACAATTAGAATTGTTGGAACATAGTATGTTTAGAACAAAACTCTCTGCTTGTTCTTTTATTTTTATTTTTTTATAAAGTGGATTTTGACTAAATTAACATTTTTTTTAGTGGTTATATGTCTCCGGAATATGCAATGTTTGGACAATTTTCAGACAAATCAGATGTTTTTAGCTTTGGAGTGATGGTTCTAGAGATTATTACTGGAAAAAGGAATTCAACTTCTTATGATCAACCACATGGAGTTGCTAATAGCCTTTTGAGTTATGTGAGTATAATAATATGACCATTTGGTTCTTGTTTGGTCATTGTTTATAGGTCACACCTTCAATTATCAATCAGGTTAATTTAATTTTAAAGATGTGCCTCTTGATTTGGATTTTTAAATTCACAATTAATTTGTTACAGGTGTGGAGGCAATGGAGGGATGAGACAATATTAAGCATATTAGACCCAAGTATTAAAGAAAAATATTCAGAACAGGAAGTTTTGATATGCATTCAAATTGGTTTATTATGTGTGCACCAAAATCCTCATGCTAGACCATCAATGGTGAAGGTTGTTTCATATTTTAGCAAACATTTAGTTGAATTACCAAGACCAGAGGAACCCACATTTTTCTTGCATGGCACAATGGATTCAAAAGAATCAAGTTCTAGACCTTCTTCTAGTGGCTGCATTCCATTATCTGTTAATGAAATGCCAACAAGTGAATTTCTTCCTCGATAGTAAATTACTTTTCTAAATATTGTGTGGCATAAAATTACTAATGCTTACTATTTTTAATGTATTCTATTATAGAAGTACTTGGATATTACACATTGTAAACATTCATTTATGAGTACTCAACAGAGATTTTAGAGCTTACAATTTTTACTTAAAGGATTGAATTAAAGATATGTTGAAAATCTTAAATCAACTTGAAAGAAGAAACACATATTTTCTTCAAAAATAATATATTAGTCTTTAAATAATCCTAATTTGCTTTATCAAATTTGTTTTAATACACAATTTTGTCTAACCGAATGCAAGTAAATTTCTTTAACAAGTATTGGTATTTCATTACATTAATTTTTTTTTTCTATCATGAAAATCAATAAATCAATATTAATTTTAGAGATAAAAATAATTAGTTACTATATTGATTAAATTAGATATTATTTTATAGATTAAAAATATTATTGGTAATTTATATTATTAATAAAAATTTATAAATTAATTTTTATATTGATATTTAATTAGTTACCAAGGTTTTAACTATCAACTACACTAGATTCTAAAATTCTAAAATTGGTAACTAAAACTTTGATATCGAATTAGATATCAATTAATTAATTAGATACCAATTGACTAATTAGATATCAATTGACTAATTAGATATCAATTGAGATAGATAAAAATTTAAAAACTAGAAAAGATTAATTTTAGACAAATATTAATTAGGTTTTTTTTAATTGACATCTTTTATAAATTATTTTTGTCCAAAATTGATTATGTTTTTTATAAAAAAATTGTTTTGTTAGCTAATAATTATATTGTATGCTGCCGATTAGTCTGAATTATCATGAGTGTTTCTTCTTGTTTGTGGTAAGCAATCTTGATGTGGTGATGTCTTTCCACGTACTAAATGAAACACTATAGTATGCTTTTTTTAGTTGATCAAATGGATGAAATTGCATCTATTAACCCTTGTTGCGGATGAAGATTATGTTCAGCTACTTGTGCAACTCTAGAAAAATTGGAGGCTGAAGATGTGATACATATTCTTCCTAACATAGTCAACTTCCAAATTATCTTAATTAGGATTTTATACCTTATGAGAATAAGACTATTAATAAAGATGATTATTGTATATTTTAATAATTGGAATTGTACTATCCATTACCTAAAATATAAGTATTTATTATATATCTATTATAATAAATATATTAATTATGTATTAGTGGATAAAAACTGTTAACAATTATGACAACTCACCTTATGGTTCTTTATTAACCATCCATGTTACTCACAACTCAATTTTAGCTATTAAGTATCCAAAATAATAGGACACATGACCTAACAGTTAGGATAAAGTAGTCATTTTATTGGACTTATGGACTCATTTACTCAAGAAGTACATATAATCTTTCATTCATTTACTCACTTATAAAATCACATATATTTTTATTGGCTTGAGCATCGGAGAATCTTTTGCAATTTTTTTTTTATCGGCAATAAAAAATAAATAAAATAAAAATAGAACCACTTCAGGGGTGGTTCAACCCTTATACATAAAAAAGCTAAACCAGCTCCAACTAACGCCTTCCAAAAACCAAACCAACTCTTCTACCCGTTACAAAACCAAGCAAAAAACCTCAAGAAACTAACCTCGTACACTCCAAAGGAGCCAAACACCAATCAGAATAAGAAAACGAAACTAACCGGGATGTTGAAACCCAAGACCAAGCCTTTACCTGTGCCAACGCAAAGACCTCTTTCTCGTCTGCCACTCCTCTATTAAAAATTATACGATTCCTGTGGCTCCAAATCTCACTTATCACCCCAATCCAGATCGTGTTCCAAGCAACCAAACCCGTCTCCGAAGGCAAGCACAATCTAAATTGATCAAAGTTGCACATTGGTTCAATATGAGTCACAAACTGGATTCCTAGCCACTTAAAACATAAACACCAAACTCGCCAAGCAAACGAACAACCAAAGAACAGATGGCTACTCGACTCCTCTTCCTTCCCGCACAACACGCACCTCAAGCTTTCTAATCGAACCCCTCTTCTACTAAGATTGACCCTGGTAGCAAGCTTGTTTTTCAACACCCTCCAAGCCAAAACCATTGCAAAAGGAATTGCTTTACTCCTCCACAACTTCCTAAGCTCCTGCGAAGAAACTGCTTCAATATCCTTCCTGATAAGGTTGTAAGTAGAGCTAACGGTGTAAGACTGAACACCCCCACCCTTCCAAATCCACCTATCAGTCTCTCCAAGAACAACCTCAACCCCAAGCAGGAGCTGACTTAAACGATCCGCCGCCGATTTCTCCCATTCGAAAAAAGGCCTTCTCCAATCAAGTCCCCAGACCCATCTCCCATCAGACCAAGACCCAAGATCCGACAGTTTTTCATGTTTGTTAGAGCTGATTGAGAATAGTCGTGGAAAAACATTCTTCAATGCCTCACCCATCAACCAGCTATCCTTCCAGAAACAAATGTCCATCCCATTCCCAACCTTCCACTCAAAACTGTCTTCGAAACAACTCCCCCACCCCTTCGAATACCAAACTTCCTTCAAATCCTTCCACTAAAGAGAGCAACTCTTACCATTACTTGCCACCCCCAGATCTCTCCACCCCCCATACTTAGAGAAAATGATGTCCTTCCAAAGTCCTACCTCAACCGAACCCAACCTCCAAATCCACTTTTCCAACAAAGCCAAATTAAACAATCTCAAGTCTGTTATTCCAAGCCCCCCAAACTCACGAGGTTTACACACCAGGTTCCAGGACGCCCAGGCGATCTTCCTCCCTTCTGCACCCCATCCTCAAAGAAAATCCCTTTGCAACTTGATCAACTTCCTTGCCACCCCAGTAGGCAATCTGAACAAAGACATATAAAATAACGGAATAGCAGAAAGCACAGACCTAATCAGACAAATCCTCCCAGCCATCGACAAACTTCTTCCCTTCCACCTGCTTAACCTAGCCTGCACTTTCTCAATCACCCTGTTCCAAAACATACCGTGCTTGTGACTCCCTCCGACAGGCAAACCCAAGTAAATGAACGGAGGGGCCATCGTATCACACCCAAGAATTGCTGCAAATCTCTGAAGTGTGGCCTGGTCCATCCCCGTCCCTCCAATCCTACTCTTTGCAAAATTAACCCAAAACCCAAAAGATAGCTCGAAACACTGCAGGATCGCCCTGATATTAAAGACACTTTTGGTATTTGCTTCACAGAAGAACAAAGTGTCGTCTGCATACTATAACATATTTACCTTTACTTTACTCTTCCCAACCTCCAAACTGTCAATCAACTTCTTTTCCTCTGCTACCCTTATCACCCCAGCTAAACCCTCCGCCACAATAAGGAAGAGAAAAGGGGCAAGCAGGTCGCCTTGACGTAGACCCTTTCTAGGAAAGAACTCCCTAGTTGGGCTTCCGTTTACAAGGACCGACACCGAAGCTGACTCCAGGCATCCCTTTATCCATCGAATCCACCGAGCGCAGAAACCCAACCTTCTTAACATATAATATAAAAATTCCCATTTCACCGAATCGTATGCCTTCTCGTAGTCGACTTTAAAGCAGATACTTTGTTTTCTCTTTCTCTTGTACTCCTCAAGAACCTCATTTGCAATAAGCACACTATCCAGCAAACCTCTTCCTTCTATAAAAGTCGACTGTCTTATGTCAATAATTTTTCCAATCACCTTTTTCAGGCGCAAGGAGAGCGCCTTTGAGATGATCTTATACAGGCAACCTACTAATGAGATAGGTCTAAACTCCTTCAACTGTTGAGGATTTTCAACTTTTGGAATCAAACAAAGAAACAACGCATTTGATCCTCTTGGCCAACATCCAAAATCAGCAAAGTCCTTTACTGCGTTCATCACATCCTTCTTCACAATGTCCCAACAAGATTTTAAAAAACCAAAGTTAAACCCGTCGGGACCAGGACTTTTTGAACTATCACACCCCCAGATCGCATCTCTTTCGAGAAAACGCTGACTAACATAGCGTTATCAGCTTCCGATATGGTATTGAACCTGACATTATCCAAAGTGACCTGACAAACATCGTTCCGGGCAAACCTTTCTTCAAAATACTTACGAACCTTATCCTTTACCTCCTCCTTATCATCACACCATTTATTATTGTCAAAAAATCCATGTAACTGATTCCTTGCCCTCCTCCACTTAACTGCAGAATGAAAGAACTTTGTATTGTGATCCCCCTGCTTTATCCAATTCTGCTTTGCTTTCTGAAATAAGATCGCCTCTTGTTTGGATCTGGACTCAGATAGTTGAGCAAATAGAGACTTTCTTTCATCCCTTTCTGATTCCAACAACCTGTCTTCGTCGTCACGAGAATCTAACTCGTCTAACCTTTTCTGGATTTTCTTACTAGCCTGATTCACATCTCCGAATACTTCCCTATTCCACACCTTTAGGTCTGCTTTTAACTTTTTCAGCTTCTCTTTAAACACAAAAATTCCCCCTCCCGTCACCTTGTAAGCAGACCAGCTCGAACTCACAAACTCCTTGAACCTACGATCCTTTAGCCAAACATTCAAAAACCTAAACGGCTTCGGACCCCAATCCACTGACACCTCCTTCAGAATAACAACACAATGATCCGAGATTGATCTATTGAAGACAAATTGCTGGCTGTTTGGCCACACCTCCAACCACTCCTTGGAAACCAACACCCTGTCAATCCTGCTTTTCACCAAACCATTGGGTTTGAACCAAGTAAACTTCCTGCCCACCAACGGAATATCAACCAACTCAGAGCTTTCAATGAAATCATTAAACCCCTTTATTTCTCTAGAGTAATCCGAGCACGACACCAAACTCTTCCTTTCCTCCTGCCTTCTTATACAATTAAAGTCTTCAATGATGCACCAAGCCTTCGATAACTGACCCTGTCTGATACAACTGATCTCGTTCCACATCTCCTTCTTCTCCCGAAAAGATCTTGAACAATAAATGTTCACGATGGTTACTTGGGTTCCAAAACCCCTCTTCCAAACCCCTTCTAACACTGAAAAGTTCCTACCATTCTTGAAACTGGACAACTGAAAAACCTTATTACTCCACATCGTAATCACCTGCTTTATTAACTGCTTTGTTTTCCACCCAATCCACTTCGTTAGTTCCCCAAAAAAGACACACCTTTTCCCTACTAAAATCCGAACACTTTGTCTCTTGTAAACACACCATGTCCACCTGCTCCCTACTGATCAAATCCCTAACATAATTATTTTTTACCGCCCCGCCTACCCCTCTGATATTCAGACTAAGAATCTTCATTAACAAACTTGCTCCTCTCTTTCCACATTCTTCTCGTAGTCACCCCGCCTTGATTAGATAACGAATAAATACCATCTAAAACTACCTCTTCTCGATCGGCGAGCGAAAACCCAGATTCTTTCCCTACTCCCCAGACACTTGCAGCCAAATTCTTATCTGTCTTCACCCAAAAAAATCCTGTTACAATTCTCAATTGCGCTATCAGAAGTGAAAAGTGAATTCGACGAGCTGCCTGTTTGATGAACCAAAAACACATGTTCCACTTAGGACTATCTTCCTACGACTTCTCCATCCAAACCCGTCACCCTGCCCTCCGTATCTCCGTTGTTGCCTCCACCTTCCACTTCATCTTCCTTACCCGCCCCCAAATCCTCTAATAGTCCTCCTGGAGGGAGGGCACACCCACCATCTCTCGACTTAGACATCTCTGACCTCCTTGCCCCCTCTGCATCAACCAGCTTTTCAGGATCTACCGGTCCACTGTCATTCAAACCTTGGACTACTGGAGACTTTGGGATGTCCTTTACAGTTGCTACTGAACTCCCGTCGACTCCGTCTCTAATCACACTGGTCCCAGACTGTTCCAAATCGTTCAAAGAAGGACATATCCCTACCGAATTAGCGACCCTACTCACTGAACTCGTCTGTCTTGAGACGCTCCCGACTTCTCTTTCTTCTTCTTCGTGACAACCATCCTGGACATTCAAATTCTCTTTGCACGGCTTCATAAATGCACTTTGGCACTTTAAATCCCCCACCACTCCTTTCACACTTAGAACTCCGTTTTCCATGCACCTAATCATAGGGGGACACACTTTTAAAGAAGCGGACCCACCATCATTAATTTCCTGCACTCCTACTTCTTGAAATGGCTCTTGAGGTGGCGCTTGAAAAGACGCTTCAGCGCTCACATTCCCTCTCAACGTGCACCTACTTTCACCTACCCCTCCATTACTCCTTGCCTTATCATTCGCTGACTTGGGCTCCTTGGAACTAGCCACCTCCACGTAGGAATCCACTATCTCTATCTTTGAAAAGCTAAGAGAATCGTGCCCACCCACTAACTCCACTCTCTCTCTCAAAGAAATATCGTGCACATTCATTGGCCCTCTTAAATTATCTTGAAACCATCCTTCACGCCCCTTACCAAGACAAACCGGGTCCACCATGCCCTGGACCGTCTCTTCCAACTCCAAGCCTCCTTCCCCGGCGGCACCCACACCTCCGTCTCCGGCCAACCCAAGCTCCGACCCCACTGAATCGCACAAGCTTGCACCTACGCTTCCGTCATCGGAGCTAGCTTCGGTGTCTACCTCTGAAGCTCCGCCATTCCACTTGCCAAGATTCCGCTCCGGGACGGACATCTCTTCAACAACCTTACACGACCTACCATTGATGCACAACTCCTTCTCCATATTGACTGCTGATCTGACCGATGTTTTAACTATAAACCGAGCAAACTCCACTATTTCTCTTCTCTCAGTTGCTTCGTCGACCTCCATCACCTCTCCCACCACGACCCCTATTTTGGAAAAGATGTGTTTGCACCAGAACTGTAGCGGGATTCCACTGCATCGTATCCATGCAAAACGTTCTTTTAGTTCGAAAGAACCATCCCAGGGGGTAACCGCCGAGAACGCTTCGTCGAACCAAGACCTGTTGTCTGCAATGATCTTCTTCAGACTACCTCCATCATCGCATGACAGCAGAACGAACCTACCACCAAGATATCTTACTTTGACTAGGCTGAAACCTCCCAACACAAAGCTCTCCTTAATCACTTGCAGGCTTGGAAGCTCTTTCAAACTACCAACGTAGCATCCTTCTAACCAATCGTCTTGTTCTACCTCCACTGTAACCTGAGAATCAACGTCGCCCCCCAAAGACCTACCCGCAATCTCGCCTGTTCCAAGCTTTCCTGCCCCCCCCCCCCCCCCAAACCACTTGAGCGAACGAAACCTGCTCCATTTGCTTCCCCTTCCCACTCGTTGTGCTCGTCATTAGGTTCCTCCCTAATTTGGACCCTTCATTCCTTTGCTTCCTTGAACCATCCTTCCTCTGATATTTGGGAAGGTTCACCTGCATCTTCCAAGTGCCAATCCAGATTGCACTCAATTCTCTTTCCAGGGAAAGAACATCCTTCACACCCTAGAACCTTACAAAACCAAACTTCCTATTCCTTGCGTTGAGCTTTCTTGAAACAAAGACATCCATAACCCTTCCCCACCTTTGGAAAACCTTCCAAAGATCTCTCTCCATGAAATGCTCGGGGAAGTTAGTAAAGAAAAACGAAGTGTCCGCCATTGTCGAAAGTTAACAAACAGCCTTTACTTACTCCGACCACCGTGTTCCTCTGGTTACTCATACATCATAACCCTTGATAATAACCTTTTGTTTGATAGCAATTAGCTACCAAAAGTTTGTGTGTGTGTGGTAGTGGATGATTGTCTATTTGTGGTAGAAGATGTGTGTCAATTGGAATGAAGTTTTAGTAATTAGTTATGATGTGTTCTTATCTTTTGCAAATGTCCCACCAATCAGTAGGACAACTCAAAAACTCACAATACTCTCACACATACCTCGAAAGAAGGGCAACTCATCCTTGATAAGAATTTGCAGTTATACATAAAAATTATTACACACGAATATGCAGTTATACATACAAATTATTACCACATATACAAATCTATATGTAAATTACTTTGAATTTCTATCAGCATTACATATGAATTATTCTTCATAGAAACAATTTCATAAGTACAAATCAGCATTACTTACGAATTATTTTAAATTAATAATAATAATATTAATAATAATAATAATAAATTTATTATTATTATTTAATAATAATAATAATAATAATCTTAATGATAATAAGAATAATAGAATCATAATGAACACACTCTATATTATAGTGGTTGAATGTTGTATGTTTACTTATGAGATTTGGGTTTTATTCTCTCTAAGAACATATTATTAACATTAATAATATTAATAATTTACCTATGAATTATTTGGAATTTTTTTCGTAGGTAATCGATTTTGACCTATGAATTTTAAGTGTTTTTTACAAAATCTGGTCATAATGCTTATTTGGCCTAGTTAACTAAGTTCGTAATTTTAATTGTTTGAAAAACCATTTTATAAATTAGGTTGTAGGTAAAAACTATGATACACACAGGTGAGAAATTAGATGCTAGATTTTTTCTTACTGAGAATCGAGTTAAAATAAATGTCATGGATTTGCATAATTGAACTTGTAGCCCTCAGAGAGAACTGGAAGGAATAATAAAATCAATCTATAAGATCTCTTTTATCATTTATATTATATATATATATAATTTAATATGATAGAAGTAAATTTTTTATTTTTATTAGTCTTACACTATCTTTATATATTTAAATAAATTTTTTGTGCAATTGTCTACGCTTGTATATCTTGTTGGGTATGAAGTCAAGACCAATTGGGTTGAGCTGATAAGACACCATGTACACAGTTGAAGCGCAGGTGAACATTGTTCCGTGACTTCAAGTGGGAGATTGTTGGGTATGAAGTCAGGACCAATTGGTTGGGCTGACTAGGCACCATGTTTAGTGGGTGGGCTTAATCATTGTGTCCCTTTTATAATCTCTATTTAAAGAGATCATTGTACTTGTAATTGGTGTGCAACAGGATATAATGAAAACCTAATAGTTGCCCATGTGGATGTAGGTTGCAGTTGGTGACCGAACCACGTTAAATCATGTGTTGTTTATTTTCTGCAGTTGATTTGTGATTATGTGTGTTGTTTCCGCGTGCGTTTTTCCCATCAAGTGGTATCAAGAGCTTTGGTTCGTTTACACACTAGAGATCCGATCAGCAAAAATTCATCGACGAGATGTGAAAATTGCGGCTGCAATAGCATCCCAAAGTTAGGGTTTGGCAGAAGCGGCAGCAGCGTCCCAAAGCTAGGGTTTCGCAGGGCCTGCAGTAGCGTCCCAAAGTTAGGGTTTCACATAGGTAGCACCAACATCCCAAAGCTAGGGTTTCGTAGGGCGGCAACGACATCCCAAAGTTAGGGTTGCATGTGCGTTCTGCAGGTGTTCTGGTCTGAGACGGCACAGAGTGCAGTGCGACGGTGGTGGTGTGGAGCGCCAGTGCAGTGGGGACTGCGACCAGGTCTGTTGGTGAGTGATTTTGGGTGGTGCAATTTTTGTGGTCTTGATTTTTAAAAAAAGATTGTTAAGATCTGAAATTAGTTGTACCGAGTATCTCGACTAGTCGTTTGAGATGGCAGAAGACGAGAAGTTCCGAATTAAAAATTCGATGGTACAAATTTCAGTTGGTGGAAAATGAAAATTGAGGATTTGCGAGTTCAGTTACTGAGCACATCAATAAAACGAATTCGATCTTAGCTAGACTTATGTCAGTGGGCATTAAGTTCGATGATGAAGTTCAAACTTTACTACTGTTATTATCTTTGCTTGACAGTTGGTCCGGAACGGTTACAGAAGTTACCAGTTCAGCGGGATCCGATGGATTCACTTTTGAGAAAATTCGTGATCTCATTCTTAGCGAGGATGTCCGAAGAAGGAGTTCTGGGGAATTATCTAGTGAATCGATATATGTCATTAGAGGTACGGAAAATACCAGATATAGTGGGACCAAGAACAAAAGAAGGAGTCAGTCAAAGACTCGAGATTGCTCAAGTGTAACATGTTGGAACTGCAAGGAGGTAGGGCATTTCAGGAATCAATGCCCAAATGATAAATAAGTCAACATTGCAGAAGACTTCGCGGACGAGGACGTTTTAGTATGTTGTGCGGATAGCAGTGTGGATTCCTAGGTCATGGAATCTGAAGCATTGCAGAATCTAGTTATTGGAGACTTTGGAAAGGTAAGACTAGCAGACAACAGAACTCTTGATGTTATGGGCATGGGTGACATAGTGTTGAAGATACCAGTTTGTTTATGGACTTTGAAGGATGTCAGAGTTGTTCCAAGCTTGAGGAAAAGTTTGATTCCTGTTAAGCAGTTGGACGAACAGGGACATGAAGTGAAGTTCGGAAATCAGCAGTGGAAGGTCGTCAAGGGAAATCTTGGCATGGCATGCGGAAGAAAGAGAGGTTCGTTGTATATAGTCGGATTACCGTGTCTAAGGGAGTGACCATCCCAGTTCAGAAGATAAACAAAGTTCAGTTCACAGAATCTCGTGGGCAGAAGAGGGTTGCATTTACAAGAGAGAAACCCAGAGCCACAGGTCAGATTCAGGATGAACGAGCATGGGTTGTGCTTCAGCTGAGGTTCCTAGACGACAGTGGGTTAGGAGAACCAGTATTCCAGCGGTTGAAACTTCTTCAGAAAATTTCTTGTTGAATATGGAGAGTGTTTGTTCTCAGGTTGTTCCAGGATCCGGCAGTTCTTGTAAGTGGGAGTCGGTAGGAACAGAGAACGGGTCAGTGACTAACGTGTTGAAACTCAGGGGAGTTTTAACGAAGTCTTCAAAATGATTAAGAAGGCTGGTGGCAACTAGAGGTGGAACATTGAGTTCCGTCGACATATTACAGAAGTACATGTACATAGTTGAAGCACAGGTGAACATTGTTCCGTGACTTCAAGTGGGAGATTGTTGGGTATGAAGTCAAGACCAATTGGTTTGGGCTGACAAGACACCATGTACATAGTTGAAGCGCAGGTGAACATTGTTCCGTGGCTTCAAGTGGGAGATTGTTGGGTATGAAGTCATGACCAATTGGTTGGGCTGACTAGGCACCATGTTTAGTGGGTGGGCTTAATCATTGTGTCCCTTTTATAATCTCTATTTAAAGAGATCATTGTACTTGTAATTGGTGTGCACCAGGATATAATGAAAACCTAATAGTTGTCCGTGTGGATGTAGGTTGCAGTTGGCGACCAAACCACGTTAAATCATGTGTTGTTTATTTTCTGCAGTTGATTTGTGATTGTGTGTATTGCTTCCGCGTGCATTTTTCCCATCATATCTTACACTATTTTTGCTTATTGTTTAATTGGTAAGGGTATCAAGTGGAATTTTTTGCACTATCTTATATTTTAAACAGTGTGAATTATAAAAGAAATAAAAATTTTAAAACTAAAAAATTAACGACATGTAAGTTTGATTTTTTTTCATTGTGAATAAAAATCCGGAAAAAGTAAAGTTAATTATTTTCGGATAATAAATAATTTTTTAAAATATTTATTCTTGTTTTAAAAGAAATAACCAACTAACAATTGTTTTTTCAAATATCTTTATTTATTTTTTGAGAAAATAAATATTTAAAAAATTATATTAATTTTACATATTTAATTAAAGATAAATCGTCTTAGGAGGGATGTTATGGGAGCAAGTAATTAACTCTGAATCCAAATTTGGTTTCAAAATTCATTCTTTTTTTTAAAAAACAAAATAGTTTTCTATAATGATTTTCGTAGACCCATGATAAGTTTGGTTGTGACCGTCTAAATAAAAAAAAAAAACTCAATCGCAATTTCTTTTTTGCATCTTTTAGTGAACTTTTATAGAGGAATGAATGAAAAGATCTCAATATTGGAAGTGACCATGGTGGGAGGAAGGAATCACTAGTGGTGTGCACATCCCATAATAATGGAGTGGTAATGAAGGGAAAGGAGTGATAGTGTGAGAGGAGAATTGGGAGATAACAACACTTGAGAGGAACGAAAAAGGCAACATCTAGCTACACTTGTGGGGAAGGTGGCTAGATGAGGCAAGCAAGAACTGTAATATAAGGTTGCAAGGAAGAAGTGTAAGAGAAGACACATGTTGGTACCCTAATAAAAGATACTTGGTATCGGTTATGTTCTTAACTAACTAATGTGTAAAATAGATATTATATCAATTGTACAAATAACTCATAATATTTACATTTATTGTCAACTACAATAATAACTAATTAGTTTGTGCATAAAATAGATATTACATAAATTCATATATAAAAAAAGTTAATATATAGATTTCTATATAAAACTTATTTTCTACATGTTTTACCAATGAGGTAGAATATGATTCTAATATTTACGAAATTATAATTTATGATTTAATACTAATCATAATTATATAAGTTATTTCTCATTAAAAAAATAATCAAAACATTATTCTTTGAAAATCATACCGATCAAACAAAAGTATACTATACAAAAGAAACACCACTTAGTTGTTTCTCGTAAACAAAGAGACTCGTGGACCCTGCTATATTTTACTGTAGGATTAATTTGTATATGGGTTGGGAGTACCGTAATATTCTTATTAATTTCAATTTTTATTATCAATAAAAAAGATATAATAAAAATAATGTTAAGTATGAAAGGATAACATGCACGTACAACCATGAGTAAACAAAATACCACATAACAATAAATGAAGAAGAAAAATCAAGCATGTATCACTATCGTGTGAGCAGGATTTGCTCAAGAAGGTATCTTATCTAACAAGAGTTACCTAAGAATGCCAAAAATTTCAGGGACACTTGTGTTTTAAAATCATTATATGAATTAATGAAATTATTATATATCTTTCTTTTATCTATACTTTCTCCTTCTTTCGACTTGTTGGGTGTATTATCTATATCGTGTTTTGCCTTTTACCTTTCAAATCCAGTTATTTCATAACAATGTGGTTGTAAATGTTAGAAAATTATGTAACATTATAATATGACTCATGTGAAATAGATTTTGAGTCTTGGACTTGAATGTGATTTAATAATATGAAAATGTCTATTGGTTAATCTGAGAGGTTATATATATATATATATATATATATATATATATATATTATGAAACTGAATGAAAACCTAATATGATGGATATTGGAAAACATTAAGAAAATAAGGTTATGTCTCTACAAAGAAATTGTCTTATTGTTGGCCATCAAGAAAGAGTGTGATAAGAACATAATTGTCAAGACATAGATAAAGATACAATTTCAAGATTGGAGGAATCTGATCCATTAATAGCAAATGCAACAAATGTAAATTGTATTCAAACAAACAATTAATACAATTTTTGACCACACATATCACTGGGTTTTCTTAGGATTTCAAATCAAAATTTAAAATTTAAAAACAGATTTGCCTAGTGTTTGTCAGAGAGAAAACAATCGGTTGTTTCGAGAAAACAATCGGTTGAATTTCTGCACTAATGAAAACAAACAAATTTTCAATTTCTCATGCAGTATACAATCATTAACAATTTTCACAAGATATCAATTGTATAATGAAAAGATGGAATACAAAGTAATTACAAACCAGTCATAGAGTATATTCAACGAATTGGATTTTAAGAAACAATGTTTTTTAACAAAGAGAAGAATAAGAACATCATCTTCAGATTTCAGATTACACAAATGTAGGTAGTTTATGAAATCAGAATAAGACTTTGATATGTACAAAGATCTTCATAAGGTCCTGTCCTTTTTGAACCTTCAAGCTAAGTCAGAATTCTGCAAAATAGAACTTGTCAAATCACAAGGTTTGATCCCTTAAAAAAATTGGGACCTTTTGTGTTAGACTTGTCTTTAGAACCATCAATACATCTCGGAATCCATTTAAAGATGCCTTTAGGCACAAGAGATTTACGAAACCTGCAGTACCTAACAGAATGACCTTTCTTCATGCAATAGAAGCATGTAACAACCGGTTGAAACGATCTTTTAACCGATTGTTTTTCCGGTACAAATGTAAAAGGTTTTGAAATCCCATTTCCCTTGCTTGATGGATAAAAACCTAAACCAACTTTTCCAAAAACACAAGTTTGAGATGCAAGAACACCTTCAAAGTTGGATTTCCTAGTTGTAAGCTTATCCAAAGGTTTTAAAAGATAGTGAATCTTTCTTTCAAGATTTTCACAATTTCACAAAATTTTGATTTACTACAGCTAGTAGAGTTTTTATAAATAAAGTCAAGATTTTCAAAATCTTCTTTTGTGTTTTTCTACTCTTATTCATGAGATTTGAATTTTTTTTCCAACCAGTTATTTAGACCTTTCAACCGGTTAAGAGAAAGTGTCAATCGGTTGGCTTCTTCATGAGTTTCATTAAAAGCATCAAGCAATTGATAGTAATTGTTACCTTTACTTGAGGATGTAGAACTCATGCTACTTGATACTGAAGCTTTAACGCACAAATTTTCTTATTCATCACCTGAAGAGCTTGAGGATGAGACTTCATTATCATCCCATGCTACATAGGCCTTCTTGGCTTTTCCCTTCTTCTCCTTCTTGAAGTTTGCCTTTTCTTTGACTTCATTATTGGGACATTCAGCCTTGATATGACCATGTTCTCCACAGCCATAACAAGTGTATTTGTTAACAATAAATTCATTACGTTTTTTAAAACCATACCTCTTTGAAGCTTGTCTTTTCTTCAAGAACTTTTTGAATTGTCTTGATAACAAACTTATGTTTTCTTCATCACTTCCACTTGTGTCTGGTTGCTGCTTGTGATTGCAGGCTTTGAGAGCTATGCTCTTGTTGTGCTTTCCTCACTTTCTTGGACAACAAGCCTATTTATTTCAAGCTCATGTTCTCTAAGCTTACCAAACAGAGATGCAACAAACATTGAGGTGAGATCCTTTGATTCTAAGATGGCAGTAACCTTTGGTTGTCTTGTTCTATCAAGACATTTCATTATCTTGATGTTTAACTCCTCTTTATCAAAAGTCTTACCAAGACTGATCAAGTGATTCACAATGTGAGAAAACCTTTTCTGCACATCACAGATGGATTCTCCCTTCTGCATTCTGAAGAGTTCATACTCTTGAATCAGAGCATGCTTCCAGGCACGCTTGGCATCACTTGTCCCTTCATGTGCGACCTCCAAAATGTCCCACATTTCCTTTGTTGAGCTGCATTGTGATACCCTGAAAAATTCATCACTACTCAAAGCAGAGGTTATAATGTTTTTGGCAATCCAATCAAACTTGGCTTTCTTATTTTCAGCCTTAGTCCAATCAGATAAAGGTTTATCAACTAAAGCATAATCTTTTTTGACTTGAGGAACAAAAGAACCTTTTTCAATTGCTTCTCAAATACCTTTATCAGTTGAATATATAAAGATTTTCATTATAACCTTCCAAAACTGGTAATTAACCCCACAATATAGTGGTGGCCTGTTTATGGAAGCACCTTCCCCAAAAGGCATTTTGTTAACAATCAAAAAGATTTTTTAGAAAAACAGAAACATGAACTTGAGTATTTTTTAAGAACCTAGCTCTTGATGCCAATTGTAAGAATTGATGGCTTAAACAAGAAGGGGGTGAATTATTTTATGAAAGATTTTCGCAAAGACTTTATTTAGAATGAATCTTTATCAAATAATCCAGATAAGCAGTTAAGAAAAGCAATTAAACAATCCAACAGAAACAAATATCAGAATTTTAACCAGTTAAACCTTCGTTTTAATCGGTTGTTTATACCAGCAGCAGAAATGAATTGATCAAACAATTATGGAGAGTTTGAGAGAATGAGAGATTTACATAATAGGTTTATATTGGTTCACTCACACATAGCTACATCCAGTTCTCAGAAAACCTTTGAGTTCCACTAGTAATCAAACCAGATTACAACACACACCATAAAGAGGTGACTTTGAATCCCACAAAGCTCACTCACCCTCTTTGCGCCAGCACACACCTCAAGCCAGAATCACACTGGCTTTACAGGATTTTACAAACACATTTACAATATCAAAGTACAATTACAAGAAACTAAGTAAGGGTAGAAAACACCTGGAATTATAGAAAACCAGAAGCCCTATGACCAATACTTGCACCATAGCAAAGCTTAAAAGCAATCTTGCTAATCTTGAAAAACTTCTTTAAAAAACATATCGTAATCTCTCTTTTTGATCTCAAATCAGTGTGTAAAACCTCTGTAAAAAATTTGAAAGAAGGCTATATTTATAGCTTTTGAAATCTAGTTGTTTAAGGCAATTTAACATAACCAAAACAATTTTGATCTCACTCAAAACAATTAAAACAGGTTTTCAAAAAACTGTTAGAACAACACACATTTAACCGGTTGAAACCACGATTTAACCGGTTGAATGGGTCATGTAGTTACATAACCAATTCAAAAAAGAGTTTCAAAACCTCTGTGTCAGCTAAGGGACAAACAACAAATTGTCTCGACAATTTAACCGGTTGTTTTCCCTTTGCATGGAAAAACACTTTGTTTAATTAAACAAATTTGATTAGGCTTTGTGCAAGGATTAAGAACTTATCTTAACAAAGATTCTAAACACTAAAACTAAACCCAGCCACAAAAAGCAACACAACTTCATCTTTTTCTTGGATTTGAAACATCAAAGCTCCCATGCTCAACATTGATTTCAAATTAAACTATTTAAATCTCAAGTCTTTTGTTGCATCATAAATCATGAATTTTGTTTTTATTTGAATGCAAGAGGAAAATATCACGATAAATAAAAGTATTGACATAAATATATATATTTGTATATTTTGTTGATGAATGATATTATTTCTGGAATTAATTGTATGATAGATTTGTAATCACCAAAGTGATCAAATCTTCATGTTTTATTTATTTATTTCCAAAGTTCATGAATGATATTATTTATGGAATTATTGTGTGATAGATTTGTAATCGCCAGAGTGATCAAACCTTTATGTTTTATTTAATTTCAAATTAGTGATGAGTTTTATTCAATTACCTATAGAATGGATGTTAAATTTTGGTTTATGAGTTAATTGAAATTCTTGAAATTCATTATTATAAGGCATTTGTGGATGACCCAAAGGTTGATTAGTTGTCCTTATAATTAATAGATATGATTGTTGGTAGTGAACATGTGTTATTAGTTTTATTTATATATCCAAAGATAACATGTATTTCTAGTTAATGCATATGTCTTACCAAATAATGTATTATTATTACCATTATGCTTTGTGTATTAATGTATCACCCAAAGGAGAACATTAGTATGCATAAAATGTTTGTTGTTGTCAGAATCTGTATTGTATGTTTAATTTGTGAGTCAAAGTATTAATGTTAAGCATGTGTTAATTGCAGTACTTGTTCCTGTATCTTTACATTCATATGCTATGCTTATTCTAGTCTTTAATGGATTGAATTTTTCTAATTGGAATGAACCGGTCTAATTTCACTTAGGTGTATTGGATCTTAATTTGGCCTTTCAAGTTAAGAAACCTACTATTACTGATGCTAGCAACAATGAATAGTAAGCTCATTATAAGGCTTGGGAAAGAGACTAGACTTAATAATCAAGAAAACCACTCCATTAATTTTGTGAATAATATGGGAGATGGAAAGAAAGTTTGTAAGAAACATGGAAAGGTTAAAGGACTATCAAAGATTAATAAGTTCTCTACTAAAATCCAGAAGAAAGATGAAAAATGTCATTTATGTGGGAAATCTCAACATTTCTAGAAGGACGGTCTTAAACATAAAGTTTGTTTAGAAAGGAAAAAGATTCCTTTCAACCCGAATCATAAATCCAAATGAGAAGTTTGTCTTCATTAGAAATAGAGTGAAGGTTCGGTGGAAGTTGTCAGGACTTATCTTTTAATCTTTGACACTAGATTTCATTTAGACTTGTTTGATACTTTTTATGTACCTGATATTTTTAGAATTTAGTTTTTTTTTTTTTTGTCTAAACTTGATGTTGTTGGCTACTCTTTTAAGTTTGGGAATGGTTGTTTCAATTTGTATAAGCGTACTTGTATGGTTGGATTTGGTACACTTTATGATGAAATATATAAATTGAATCTTGATAATTTATATGTTTAAATTCTTATGACCTTGCATCATAATGTTGGCACTAAACGTAGTATAGTGAATGAATGTTCTGCTTACTTGTGGCATAAGCATTTGAGACACATTTCTAAATAAAGAATGTAAAGATCATTAAAGAATGAAATACTTCCAAATTTAGATTTTACTTATCTGAATGTATGTGTGGATTGTATTAAAGGCAAACAAACAAAACACATAAAGAAAGTAGCCACAAGAAGCACCTAACTTCCTGAAATTTTACACAAAGATATATATGGACCTTTTGATGTGAATTCCTTCAATAAAGAAAGATATTTTATCACTTTTATTGATGTTTCACATTATGTTTATGTTTATTTACTGCATGAGAAATCTCAAGTAGTGGAATGCGTTGGAAATTTATATAAATGAAGTCGAAGGGCAATTAAACAGAAAGGTGAAAATTGTCAGGTTAGATAGAGGTGGTGAATATTATGGAAAGTATGATGAAAGTGGACAACACCCTGGTCCATTTGATAAGTTCCTTGAGAAATGAGGTATTTGTGCTCAATACACAATGTTAAGTACACCACAACAAAATGGTGTATCAGAAATGCGTACAAAATTGTCACATATTTGTTGAACCGGGATCCTGGTAAGGCAGTTCAAAATACACCTTTTGAATTGTGGAGAGACAGACCTAGTTTGAAACACTTGCATGTTTAGGATTGTCAGGCAGAAACTAGAATATATAATTCGCAAGAAAAGAAACTAGATGTAAGAAGAATAAGTGGATATTTCATTGGTTATCCAACAAAGTAAAAAAGGTATATGTTTTACTTTCCTACACATAGTACAAGAATTTTTGAAACTGAAAATGCTCGATTTATTGAGAATGGTGAAACCTGTGAATCTCCACGAAATGTGGAGATTAAGGAAGTTAGACTACAAGTTCCTTTAACTAGTACCTCTACTTCAATAATTTTTGTTCCTCGTATTGTTGAATCACACAACGATGAAGAAGAAGAGCAAATCAGTGATCTCGAGAATAACAGTGAACTTGTAGTAGAACAACCATAAGAAATAGTATTAAAAAGATCTCAAATAGAAAGGAACTATGCTATTTCAAATGATTGTGTGGTTTATCTACAAGAGTCAAAAAATGACTTAGCCATTGATAATGTCTAGTTTCATTTTCAGAAGCCATCAATTGTGATAATTCTGATAAATGGTTAGATGCAATGACAGATGAGCTTAAACAAATGGAACAATATCATGTATGGAACCTTATGAAATTTCAAGAATGATGCAAAAGAGTTGGGTGTAGATGGGTCTTAAATACTAAATGTGACTCTCAAGGCAAATATTGAACGTTACAAGACTCAACTTGTTGCCAAAGGTTTTATTCAAAAGGATGACGTTGATTATAAGGAAACATTTTCGCCTGTTTCTAGAAATATTTCTTCATAATTATCATGACATTAGTAGCTCATTATGATCTTGAGTTGCATCAGATGAATGTTAAAATCACCTTTTTGAACAATAATTTAGAAGAGGAACCAACCCGTGGGGTTCATTGAAAAAGGAAAGGAACACATGATGTGTAAACTTAAGAAATCAATATAAGGACTTAAACAAGCTTCAAGACAATTGTATCTTAAGTTCAATGACATTTCTAAATTCGTATATAAATTTGCTACAAAGGTTTTAGCTACTAATTAATTATTTAGATTATAAATTAGTCTCTAAAAGACTAATATAGAGTAATCTAGAATATATAGTAGTTAGTAGCTAAAACTTTGGTAGTCAATATAAGGACTTAAACAAGTTTCAAGACAATGGTATCTTAAATTCAATGATATTTTTAAATTGGTATCTAAATTTTCTATAAAGGTTTTAGCTACTAATTAATATTTTAGATTATAAATTAGTCTCTAAAAGACTAATATAGACTAATCTAAAATATATAATAGTTAATAGCTAAAACCTTGGTAGTCAATGATTATATATTAATTTAGAAACTACTTTATAAAATTTTATTAACAATAAAAACTACATTAAATATCAATAATTTTTTTTAATTTATAAAATAGTTAATATAGTAATTAATTATTTTGATCTCTAAAATTATTATTTTTTTCATAATTTTCTTGTAATTTAAAATTAATTTCTATTTCATATTTTTCTTGTAATTTTTTTTTATCACTATTTATAACTTATATTGATTTTATGTAGCAACATAAAATTATTTGTAACAATGTGTTTGTAACCATTAATCTTGACAAAATAACCTTTTTCACCATAAATATTTTGTGACACCTTTTCCATGATCACTTTACATTTTATCACAACATTTTTCTGACATTCTTTTTACAATACTACATTAGTAAAATCTTTTTATTAAATAGGGAGATTTTAAAAATGAATATTTTCATTATATTCACAAGCTAACAGAGTTTAAAATATTTAATATTTTAATTTATTCTTTTAAACACTTATTTTAGTAATTTTTAATAATAACGTTAAATAGATTAATAGACATGACACTCACCTCTTATAACTTATTTAACATTTTTTTTAAAATGATTTTTAGAAAACATAAAATACCAAATTAAACCTTTTAAAATTTATTAAACCGAAATACAAAAACACTAAAACATAAAAAGGATTAAAAGTAATATTTAGTTTTAAAAGTTTACTATGTTCAACAATAAAGCATATTAATTTATTTTGTTACTATATATCCTGAAAATATTTAATACAAAAACTTTATTCACTAGAAAGCTCAAAATAAATAAAGAAAAAAATTATTTCTTTATCGTATGGTAAACAGAATGTATTATAATAAAAAATGTTATGGAGAAAATTAGCACAGTGAGTTTATAAAATAAAATATAACTACAAATCACATAGGTTAGACTATCTCATGAAAGATATCAAGATTTCAATATATCATAAGATTTCTTTTCTAAATTGAGTGTTTCTTACAAGTAAATAACATTAATCGGATACGACATAAGACCATTACATATTACTAATTAATAATTCTATAGAAACTTGAAATTTAGGAAAAACAATTTATTATCGAGGAAGAAATTGACTCGTTGGCATTTCACTAATGGAAAATGGAGTGCAACCATCGCTATGTTGTTTGGAATGAGGAAATGATTTTGAATCCATTCTTCCATGCAAGAAAAATGCAGGTTCGTCTGGATTTGGCAATTCAATCAAATGATTGCTAAGGTATGAAACAACTTCCATCATTGTTGGTCTTGCATCAGGATTTTGCTGAACACACAATAAACCAATTTGAGTGCATCTAATAACTTCTTGTTCAGAATATTTTTCTTTAATAGTGGGGTCTAATATGCACATAGTTTGATCCCTCCATTGTCTCCAAACCTAACAAGTTTTGAATTAAAATTCTAAATTAGCAATGCAATTCAATCCATTTAAATGATGATTAAAGATGTTACCTAATTTTTTTTATCAAAATTGATGGATGATATACTCACATAACTTAAGAGGCCGTCACCCATACCATGTGGTTGATTAAAAGAATTTGTATTCCTTTTTCCACTAATAATCTCTAAAACCATTACTCCAAAACTAAAAACATCTGATTTTTCTGAAAAATGTCCGAGCATTGCATATTCTGGAGACATGTAACCACTGCAAAAAAAAAATATATTAATATAGTGAAAAACATACTTTGTGAACTAGTAAAGATGAAATTATAGGAGTTTTTTGTTTGTTTGAAACATACTATGTTCCTACAATTCTATTTGTACTCGCTTGGTCTTGATGTGTTTCAATAATTCTAGCCAAACCAAAATCTGAAATTTTTGGAATCATGTTTTCATCCAATAAAACATTACTAGGTTTAAGATCACGATGTATGACTTTGAGTCGAGAATATTCATGTAAATAAAGAATTCCTCCAGCAATCCCTCCAATTATGTTATATCTTTCCGACCACCTTAACAAAATTGCTTGTTGAGAATCTACATATTCAAGTGAGAGATGTAAGTGTAAAATATATAACTCACACAATCTATACATAAATAATCATAGAGAGATTAAGGGTAGAAAGCATCAAACCAAATAAAAAATAGTCAAGACTCTTGTTCGGCACATATTCATAAATAAGTATTTTGTTTTGGTCTTCAAGGCAAAAGCCAATGAATGTCACAAGATTTCTGTGTTGAAGTTTGGCTATCAATAAAACTTCATTCTTGAATTCATTTTCACCTTGCTTAGAACTTTTTGAGAGTTTCTTTACCGCTATTTGTCGATCATCAAGGAGAATACCCTAAAAATTAAATCATCATTTATGTGAAAAGATGAACACCAAACTAATATGATATTTTCTCACCTTATAAACTTCTCCAAATCCACCTTTTCCAATTCTATTTTCACTTGAAAAGTTGTTGGTTGCGGCTTTAATTACTGCCAAACTAAATTGCAATGGCTCTAAAATGACACTTTCTTGACCAACTGAATCAAGGATATAAAATTGAATTGTAAAATTAACAAAGATGCTAAATATTCTAAAATTTAGAAGGAATAAGTTTAACATACTTTTTTTTTAACAATACTTACAATTTTCTTTTAGAATAGTCTTAACACTTTTTCTTGCTTTGCTCTTTATCAAATAGTAGCCCAAAAAGAAGAGTATTGTTGAAACAACCATAGCTGCAATAATCAAGATGATTGTTCGCAAGTGTGCTTTTCCTTTTTCTGCAAAACAATTAACATAAATATAGTATATTGCCAAATTGATAATGATATATATTCATAATCTTTAAAATTTATTTATTTTATATATAATCTTATGTCACTTTATAGAATTAATTGTTGATTTTTGTAACATATAAAAATAATACACAACATTCCTAATTCTCTAATTATGTATTTAATGTGCTATTTGAATGAAGAAATATTTGTTAGGTCAACAACAATAACACATAAACACAAGAATAAGATTGAAAGAAAATACCTGTTTAGTAGAAGGTTATATACATAGAGAATTGTCACTAGGTATAATGTGTAATATATACACAAAGTTCTCTATATACAGAATCTAAGAAAGACAATAACCTAAATAATCAATACAAGGGTTAGTAGATAACAACACGTTAAATAATTTGTCCAAACTTAACACTATTAAACACTCCCCTAGTAGACAGTCTTTGTTCTTTTCATCAAATGATAATGATTTATAGTCAATCACTACAATTCTCCACCTAAGAGCTTCCACATCACCTTCCTTATCCTAAAATGAAAAATTAACTCACTTAAGACACTACTTGCTTCTCGATCTTGGCAAGGACTTGTAAACACATATACAAGATTCTCCTTCAAGACTATCTTCTCGATTATGACCTCCTAAGAATCAACGAAGTCTCTTACAAAGTGAAGTATAACATCTATATGTTTAGTCCTCTTGCGGTAAATCTAATGATCAACTAGATGCATGACATTTTGACTATCACAGTGAATAGTCACAGTCTTGCACAATATCCAATTTTCCTATTCATCCCTTCTATGAGTGTAATATACTCAACCTAGGTAGTAGATAAAGTCACCACTAATTGCAAACTAACATTCCAACAAATTGTATTTCCAAATAATGTAAAAACATACCAAGAAAGTGACTTTTTGGTATCAAAACCCCATGCATAGTTTGCATCCACAAACCCTTCTGTAGCACTTTTGTTATAGGTAGATCGTCTATACACTAAAATAGACAATATTGTTCCATTCAAATATCTCAACACCCATTTCAAAGGTTCCTACTTAGTATGTCTAGGATCTGCTATGAACCTACTAACCATATTAGTAGCATGTGCCAGATTCTACTACACACCATCCTATACATGATACTCCTTACTTCATTAACATATGGAATAGTCTTTATCTCCCTTCTACCTTCCTCAGAACTAGGTGCTTGGGTAACTAAGAGCTTTTGTGTGATGTTCCAAAGGTGTATCCATAGGTTTAGATTCACGTATCCTAAACATCTCAATCACCTTCTTCATGCATCCTTACTAAGATAGACACAATACTTCAACATTTTGATCCCTTTATATATCCATCCCAAAATTCTCCTAGTAGGACCAAGATCTCGAAGCTTAATTTTTCTTAGAGCTCCTTTTTTTAAATTTTATATTGACTGACTATTAGAATATTATATATATATATATATATATAAAGAAAAAATAGTACAGTCCTTTCTTCTATTCTCACGATGTAGACACATTTATCATAACTGCTCGTTTGGAATCTTATCTCCCTCAAGAAATCATCAGATCTCTTATACGACTACCTTGGACTTTGTTGCAGGTCATATATTTTTTTTTCAAGAGACACACCTTCCCCTAATCTTCCACGAACCCTTTTAGTTACTTCATGTAGAAAATCTCCTCCAAAATTCCATGTAGAAAAGTTGTCTTCATGTCTAACTGTTATAACACTAGATTACACTAGTTAACAATAGATAGTAAAATCCTTATTGAATAGTGTTTTACCGTAGGTGAGAAGATCTCATTATAGTTTACCCCCACCAACTTGTGTAAAACCGTTAGCTAGTAGTCTCACCTTGAACCTTTGTCTCTACACACTTAGTATTCCCTCCTTCTTGAACACTCATTTGCATCCTACTAACTTCTGATTCATGGGTAGATCCCCAAGCCTCCATGTGTGATTCTTCTTCAGAGATTCAATATCCTCTTCCATAACAACCTGTCTCTATTGACCTTCTATGCCTTTTATAGCCTTCTTAAAGCTTATTGGCTATAAAGATTTTATCTTTTTAGTTATTGTCAAAACATAATGCATAAGATCAACATATCCAAATCTCTGAGTATATTTGATTGTCCAACTCCCCCTACCATGCATAAGCTGAGATCTAAAGTCAAAATTTACACGTCTTGACTTTTTTAGTAAAATGTAGAAGGTTAGTTTACATCGTTTGACGCCTTTAAACGGTCTAATTCATCACCAAAAGTCTCCATTCAATGTGAGATTTCATTTTACCTTTCAAATGGATCTTTAGGGATCATAGTCATTTGAGTATCATTGATTGCAATGTCCTTGCTAACAAAGCATTTGGCTTCCCTAGTTTCAAACCTCCACAACTTATACCCCTTCAATCCTTCTATGTATCTAGTAAAGATACACCTTTAGCCCATGCATATAGTTTTTCCTTCTTGGCATGTGCAAATGACAAGGAACCACACACCCTCAAATTGTCATAATCTATTGGTCTTCCACTCCATACCTCAATAGGAGTTTTTCAATTTAGAACAAATGATAGGCTCTTGTTTATTATATAATCGACATTATTTAAACTTATACCCATAAGGCCTTCGGCAATCCAGCTCTTAGCAGCATACACCTCACCATCTTCAAATTGGTTTCGGTCATCCTCTAAGGCAACATATTCTATTGTGGTGTACCTACACCGTTTTGTGTGTCCATATACCTTTTATCCTACGAAACTCATTAGACTCCCTTGAAACAAACTACAAGTTATTGTTTGTCCTGAGCACTTTAAGTTTGGTTCTCTACTGATTACTTATCATGATGTGTCACTCCTTAAACATGTGAAATATTCCAGTCTTACTTTTCAATATATAGATATAGACACTCCTTGAGTATACTAGTGATAGTGAGGAAATAAGACTTTCCACCATAAATCTAAGCTCGTGTTGGACCCCACATATCTATACGAGCATACTCAAACAATTTGATGGACATATGTTTACTAGTCTTAAACTTTAATTTATGAGACTTTTTCAGTATGTAATGATCACACAAAATCCAGATCCTCCAACCTGTCACCTCCTAACATGTTCTGCTTCCCTAGTTTCACCAAACCCCTTTCAATGATGTGCCCCAACTACAAGTGTCATAACTTTTGCCTTATTTTCCATCGTTTGACTAGCAACAGACACGTGCACAATCATTGTTGATATGTAAAATATGTAAAGATCGTTCTTTGCACCCCTTGACAACTATAGACCTCTCATTTAGACTATTTTATCATACATTGTTCAATCTTAGTTGTCAAACTCATAAGATCAAACATACTTATTGAAAAACATTTCTCTTTAGCTCTGGAACATACCTCACTTCTTCATCTCCCAATTGTCAAACATCTTCAATTTGATTGACTCATGCCTCACACCTTACACACTTTATTGTTCCCAAAAGAATCACTCCTTCTTTCAGTTCTAAGATCTCAAAGACAATTGATGACTTCAAAAAGAGCTAGATAATTAAATATTCTAAAAAAAAAAGTAAGGTTAGTAAAATAAATTAATTTAGTGTGAATGATAAAAAATTATATCCTAATTAGTTAATTGCTTTGTGAGAACTTTGTTGTTGATATTACAAAACTAGACATAGTTTAAGTTATCGGTAAACAAGTCTAAAAAGAGATTCGAAGGCTTCTCTTTATTATATCACTTAACAATATTAAGAAATCATAAAATGTTTGTGAAAGTGTTTTTAAACATCTTTAAAAAATTATTTGGAGACCTTTTGCTAGCATTTAATAACCATAATTTTTTTCAAGATAAATTAAAGCTAAGTTAAAACCTCTCTTTCTTAATAACTTATTTCAATTTAGGCTAACTTGACTAAGTGTTGAGCTATCTATGTGTGAAGCCCAACAAATTTAAATGATTTTAAATGATTTGAGGGACTAATTACTTGCTCACTTTTTTATCCTATTTCCTATTAAGACTAACTAATTATTCGTATGAGGAATTCAAAGAATTCAAGAATGGAATCAAGAATTCTAGAAATGAGTGAGTGAAAACTATATAATATGTAAGAACGATAACTTAATTTCTTAAGATTTTAGGATTAGAAGTAGTAAAAGTTATGTTATATAGGAGTTTACTCATAATTTAAAAACGTTAGGAAAAAATATATTAAGTAGTAGCCTTTACCGTTATGGGATGATGGAGAAGGATCATCGGATGTTGGCCGTTGAAGTTGGTCAGGAACCCAGAAAAATTGGAACAATTCAAATCTGAGATTACAACTGGGATACAAAACTCTTCCCCCCACGCTTCCCAAGAGAGACCAAGGGATATTTCCAATTATATCTTCCAAACAGCCCCTACAATCATCACTAGACAAATCCTGTGTACATTGGCTAAGTGCATAAAGGGTTTGTAAATCATTCAACTTCGATGATTTTATCAAATATCTCTCATCACTATCCCGTGTCTCTTTCGCCAGATTAGCCAACAAATTTGATAATGTAAAGGTGAAGAACCCTTGCTCAGGGGCGAGGCTGAAGGCACTGGTGGCGTTCAACATTTGAAAAGTTGGACTTTTTTCCACTTGGGAGAAGAAATAGCGATTGGAATAGCGAAGCATGCAGTGGCTGTACCAAATTACAGCCTCTTGAAACGCATTGCACTCTAAGGATATTAGGTGGGTTGCATTGAGGACGCATTTTTCACAAAGCCGAGATGGGAGACCACCTTGGCACATGAAGAGCCCATTCACAGTATTCTCCACACCGCCCTTGTAAGAGATTTTGCCATTAGTGGCATTGGAAGACATGTAAGAGAAGAGGATCTCTAGATACATTTTGAAAGTGCTGTCAGCAGTTACATTAGTTGAGCAACTGTGGTTTAGATAAGTTGGATCTTCTGAAAATCTTGAATCTGCATATCCAAATTTTGATGCAGGAACCCACGCTGGTGTAGAAGTAATATTAATGGAGCGATAGAAAGGGTAGAGTTCATACCTAACATTACAGCTTGGATACAAAACTCTCCCTCCTTGCTTCCCTTGGCAGCACCATGGAAGATCCCCTATCACTGCACTTAGACACCTTCTGCAATCATTGGGTGATAGGTCCGGAGTACACTGAGCTAGACAATAAACATTCTGAAATTCAGAAATATTTGCTTCCCTTGTAGCAAACTTTTTACCAACAGCAGCATCATCTGCAGTTTTGTTCATGGTCTGGAACAATAAAGACATGAAACTTTCCTTGTTTGAGATATTAACAATGTTATACAGAGCAAGCCTAGGTCTGATGGACACAGTAGAGAAGAACGAGGTGTTGGAGTAACGAACAGTGCACTCATCGTACCAAATCACAGCTTGCTTGGCCAACGAGCAATCCAAGGATAATCGTTGGGTTGCATTTTGGACACATTGTTGACAAAGCTGAGAAGGGACGTCACCCCTACACATAAAAAGTCCAAAGAGAGAGTCCGAGGAATTTTGTGGAGAGACTGTGTTGTTATAGAATCCGTTGTTGTCGGGGGCGTTATCTATTAAGGAGGAGAATAGGATCTTGAGATTGGATTGGAAGGTGCTGTCATCTGTAGTTTTGCCTCCAGAGCAATTATGGTATAGATAGACAGGGTCGGAGTTGGCATCTTCCTGAGGAGTTGCAAAAGTGAGGAAGCTAAGAAGGATTAAGAGGAAGAAAATGCTATAGAAAGCCATGGATGTGATCACTAGCTCTCGGATCATGTTTCCTGGATTTTTTGTGTTTGCTTTATGATGATGAGAAAGTGTGTTGGTGTTTGGTTTGGAAAAGTTAGTCAACGATGAGGCAAGTCAAGTAAACGGAAAACAAAAGATAAGGTGGGAAAGAATGAGTGAACGGAAGGAAAAACACAACATTCATTATGGAAGTCTCTCCCAGTAATTTCATTTTTTTATCAGGCCATCGTACTATTATGTCTGACACAGAGGGTTAAAAAGTCTTTATAGTCTGACCAATTGACCTAAGAACCCACGATTATCAGTGGAAATAAGGTCATTCATTGTAATTGGAGGACAAAACAAGGGTTTGTAGTTCATAACTGTGATTTAATTATTATATTTAAATATTATTTTAATATTATTCTGAATTAGGGTGAAAAAAAATAAAGCATAGTAAGTCAAGTCACTAAACTGAAAATAAAAGGATTAGGTGGTGTCAATTAATGAATGGATGAAAAAAAAGGACAGCATTTACTATGTGATGTTGCACTCATGAATGGCACTGGACACGGATGCCTCATTACAATTTGTTTTTATAGAGAATTTATTTTTAATAAAAAGTTAAAAGTGTTATATTATAAAATATGATGTTTTGGTAGATAATTTTAGAAGAACTGAAGATATAAAATAATTTAATTTAATTATTTAAAATTAGAAAATTTTAAATTCATCTAGACAAACTTAGCATTATGAAATTTAAAATTTTCTTACTTTTGGCGACTATCACCACAAATAAATCTTTAAATTGAAATTAATTTTAAATACAAAAAATAATTAATTCTTATATTAATTAAATTAGATATTATTTTACAAACTAAAAATATTATTAATTAGTTTTTATTAATGGAGATCTCACATCGACTAGAGATTAGAACCTTTCATAGTATATAAGTGGGTGCAAACCTCACCTCATTAAGCCCGATTTTATGTAGTTGAGTTAGGCTTAAAGTCCACTTTGCAATATAGTATAAGAGTCAGGTTCAAGTCTATAGATTAAAGTCTTTCATAGTATATAAGTGGGTGCAAACCTCACCTCATTGAGTTGGTTTTATGGGGTTGAGTTAGTTATCAATTACTTTAAATTTTAAATTGGTAATTAAATAAATACTAATTAGATATTAATTTAAAAATTATTTTATAATTTTTTTATTAATAAAATAAACTATTTTAGATATCAATAAATTTTTAGTTTATAAAATAATATTTAATTTAGTGAGTAACTAATTTTTTTTCCTAAATTTAATTTCTATTTAAAATTTTCTTATAGTGTATATTTGTGTATTTATTTAGCTAGATCATTTATGTTTTCATTCATAAAAAGATAAATTATTCATGAAAGACTAATTTTAGACAAATATTAATTAGATTTTTTCAATTGACATCTTTTATAAATTATTTTTGTCCAAAATTGATTATGTTTTTCATGTTAAATGAGAAAAAAATTGGGTTTTTTTACTAGAATTTTTTTTGGTGATTAACTAGAAAACATAGTCATAGTCACTCTCACTATTTGACGTAAGGAGACGTTATGTGAACAAGTAGTAAAGGAAAGACTCAACTCCAATATTATAAATATAGGCATAGAAAACATATTACCTTGTACCTTAAGGTTGTAACCCTGATAATACTAGGAAAAACACAAATTAGACTATATGTGTCTAAGTTCTTTTCTTTTCTTTTGTTATTGTGTTAGTGTAAAGTCATAAGGGTTTGAAGACCTTTGTTGGTAAAGATTGTGTTCTAATACGCTCAAAAGTCTCATATCGATTAGGAGTGAAGGTCAATGACAATTTAAATACACATTCATTCCCTAATCCTTTGAAGCGTCTTTTGAGGATAAAATGATAAAAAAAACTCTGAGCTTAAAAGGGAAAAATACCTTCAATGCAATGATTAACCTAAATGATGTTAACTCAAATTTTGAAACATTGACGAACCATCATTCCTCTTTGATCTCGGTTGGGGGTTTTGACACATCCAATAGTCTCATATTGTTTAGAAGTCAAGACCAATGACAATTTAAATACACACATTCCCCCCTTTAACCCTTCAGGACGCATTTTAAAAAATAAAACCGTGATGAAACTATAAAGTTCAAAGTGGACAATATCTTAGATATGTTATCCTAACAAACATGAGGTTGACATGTTGAATTTAGAATTTTTCAAATAATAATTAATTTTAACTTAAAATTAAAATTTAAAATATAGAGAAATATCAATTATAATAACTTTATTGTGCATATATAAAACACAAATGAGAATAGTATGCAAAATAACATAATCACATAATACATTTTTTGAATATGGAAATATGAAATATCTAAGATGTAAATGTTTGATAATTTTTTATTAGGTATAAGGAAACGACACAAAAAAATTTAGAAATTTGGACAAGTATTTATATGTAAACTAAATGCCAAAAATCTAGAAAAATGTTCAAAATTACTAATAAAATAAAATAAAACTTATAGTAAATGAAGAAATTTTGGTTACCCAATTCTAGGGGATTGGAGGAGAGATTTCTCTCTTCATTCTAAATAACTTTTGTTTTTATTGTCTTTCGATCTAAGCTTTTTATCAAAAGTTACGAATGTTTGAAAGTTTTATACCTTAACTTTCTATATTTCAAAATCTATGAATATTATATCAAATGTAAAGACCCACTATTTTTAATGATTTTTAAAAAATTAGATGAACAGTAAAAACAATACAAAAACAAACACACCAAATAGGTAAATATTAAAAACACAAAAATACACAAAAGTGGATAAAAAATATGTATTTGTTACCGGCACCAAAAATCTACTTCCCGCTTCAATGAACACATTTTCATACAAATAAATTACGCTTAACACTATAAAAAAACATTAAATAATAATTAAATTTAGAAACTAAAAATATTAGTCACTATAGACTAAATTAAATATTAATTTAGTGATTAAAAAATTATTGGTATCTATAATGATTTCTATTATTAATAAAAAAAATTATAAAATAGTTTTAAATTGGTATTTAAATTAGTTACCAAGGTTTTAGCTACTAATATTTTAGATTGTAAATTAGTCTATAAAAGACTAATCATACTAATTTAAAATATAAAGTAGTTAATAACTAAAACCTTGATAGCTAATGGTTAAATATTAATTTAGAAATTACTTTATAAAATTTTATTAATAATAGAATCAAAATTAGATATAAATAATTTTTTATTTTATAAAATGATTTTTATAATTTAATTAATATAGTAGCTAATTATTTTGGTTTCTAAAATTAATTTTTGTTTCGTGATTTTCTTTTGTGATGAAGGAGATCATGTTCTTACTTAAATGATTAAACAATTTTTGTGATGAATTTCTTCCTCTCTATTTTCAACTTATATTGATTTTTCATTTTTTTAGCAACAGAAAAGTTTTTTTCAGAATGTGTTTTTAACCATTAATCTTCATAAAGTCAAAATTTTCACCATAAAAATTTCGTGACACCACTTTATTCCATGATTACTTTACATTTTATCTCAACATTTTGTAACAACATTTTTTTTAACAATACTACATTAGTAAAACCTTTTTGTTAAATATGAAGAGTTTAAGAATGCATATTTTCATTATATTCACAAGCTAAAATATTTAAATATTTTAATTTATGCTTTTGAAAACTTATTTTAGTCATTTTTAATTAAAACGTTAAATAGATTAATAGACATGGCATTCACCTCTTATAACTTATTTAACATTTTTATTAAAAAAAATAATTTAGAAAAAACATAAAGTACCAAATTAAAACTTATAAAATTTAATAAACCAAAATACAAAAACACTAAAACATAAAAAGGATTAAAAATAATATTTAGTTTTAAAATTTTATGTTCAACAATAATGCATATTAATTTATTTTATTACTATATATCCTGAAAATATTTAATATAAAAACTTTATTCACTAGAAAGCTCAAAATAAATAAAGGATTAAATCAATAAAGAAAATTAGCACAGTAAATTTATATAATAAAATTTAACTACATGTCATATAGGTTACATTGGCTAATGAAAGATACCAAGATTTCAATATATCATAGTATTTCTTTTCTAAATTGAGTGTTTCTGAGAAGTAAATAACATTAATCGGATATTTCTTTTCTAAATTGAGTGTTTCTTAGAAGTAAATACCATTAATCGGATAGAGTTAAACGACATAAGACCATTACATATAACTAATTACTAATTCAATAGAAACTTGAAATTTAAGAAAAATAATTTATTATTGAAGAAGAAATTGACTCGTTGGCATTTCATTAATGAAAAATGGGGTGATGTGTCATTGGTATGTTGTTTGGAAGGTGGAAATGGTTGTTTGGAAGGTGGAAATGATTTTGAATCCATTCTTCTATGCGAGAAATATGAAGGTTCATCTAGATCTTGGATCTCACAATTCAACCAAAGGATTGTTGCTAAAATATGAAACAACTTCCATCATTGTTGGTCTCATTAGGATTGTGATGAACACATAATAAAGTGCATTTAATAACTACTTGTTTAAAATATTTTTCTTTAATAGTGGGGTCTAATATGCACATAGTTTGATCCCTCCATCTCCAAACCTAACAAATTTTGAATTAAAATTCTAAATTAGCATTGTAATTGAATCAATCCAAATGATGATTGAAGATGTCAAGAACAACAATTCCTATTTTTATGATATACTTACATTAGTTAAAAGGCCGTCACCGGTACTATGTGGTTGATCATAAGAATTTGTATTCATTTTTCCAGTAATAATTTCTAAAATCATTACTCCAAAACTGAAAACTCTGACTTTTCTGAAAAATGTCTGAGCATTGCATATTCCGGAGACATGTAACCACTACAAAAATATTAATATAGTCAAAACATATTTTGTGGAGAAGTAAAGATGAAATGATAGGGAATTTTTTTTGTCTGAAACGTTATGTTCCAATAATTCTATTTGTACTCCCTTGATCTTGATGTATTTCAATAATTCTAGCCAAACCAAAATCTGAAATTTTTGGAATCATGTTTTCATCCAATAAAACATTACTAGATTTAAGATCATGATGTATGACTTTGAGTTGAGAATATTCATGTAAATATATAATTCCTCAAGCAATCCCTCCAATTATGTTATATCTTTAATACCACCTTAACATATTTGCTTGTTAAGGATCTACAGATTCAAGTGAGAGATGTAAGTGTAAAATATACACCACAAGAAATAATGATGGTAGAGTCCCCAAAAGAGAGACGCAAAGAGCAAAAGAGAGACGCTACATGGGGTAAGTGTGGACTTAGCGTCCCAATAGAAATGAAATCAAATCTTGTGGTGACTATGCATTAGAGACAATCTCCAATGGGACACAAGTTTACAAGGTAGTGTTGGCTAAGCCTACATAAAGAAAAATATATTATTTTACCATAGCGTAGGTTTGGAAGACACTAAAATGGATATAAAATTAAATAATTATTAAGAAGTGGACTTTAAGCCTAACTCAACCTCATATACTATGAAATGTTCTAATATCTAGTCAATGTGGGATCTCCAACACACAACCCTCACACCGAAGCTACAAACTCGTGTGTGGAACTATATATTGTGGGTGTTCGATAACGGCTCGATAGCGAGTGACTTGATAAGCCCAACAAACAATTGCTAGGATAGGCTCGAAATGGCTCTGATATCATATTAAAAAGTGGACTTTAAGCATAACTCAACCTCATAAAACTGACTTATAAGGTGAGGTTTGCACCCACTTATATACTACGAAATGTCCTAACTTCTAGTCGATGTGAGATCTCCAACAATAATTAAACTTAGTTTCACCGTTGGAGACACTACGTGAAAAAACAAATGTGAGTAAATATTCACCATTGGGGACATTGCTTAGGAATAAATTGTTGAACAAGATGCTTTGATGTCTCCAAATCCAAAAGGAAAGCTTGAAGACCTTGCTGCGTGTGTGTGTGTTGTCTAGTTGTTTGAAACTTGTTAATTCACTCCTTAAGTTGATCCAAGTTCATTTGAATCTTTAACATTTTGAAAAGATGTGTTTTCTGAAAAGCTGCCAAAAATTCAACAGGTTGTTTTTCAAAACAACAGGTTGTTTTACCTTAACTGTTTTTGAAAAACTTGGTTGACTTTGCTGTCAAACCAAAACAATCGATTGTTTCGACAAAACAACCGATTGTTTTCCTGCAAACCTTAACAGAATTCTGTTAAGCAGTTTTAATATGTTTTAAATGATCCTAACTAACTTGGCTCCTTTATTAAATGCTTTTGACCACTTGGTGGGTCTATATAAAGGTGGTTTTACGCTCCTAATCTTGAAGTAACAAAAAGAGTTTATCAAAACAGTTTTTCCAAGATTTGAAAGAGCTTTGGATCATTCTTAAGTGTGTGGAATAGGATTGGGTTGTAATTCTGAACTTTAAGCTTTCTAATACCCAGGTGTATTCTATTCCCTTCTTCCTTGATTACTGTATTTTTGTAGTTGTGTTGCCAAGAAGTGTTGTGTGTTCTTGAGGTGTTCAAGATCAACATTCTTGGTGTGGTTTGCCAAAGGTAGTGTGTTTCTTGAGGGGTTCAAGGTCACTACTTTGGTGAGTGGTGTTTGTAATCTGGTTTTGATTGCATAGTGGAATACCCAGTGGTTTCTGGGGACTGGATGTAGCTCTTGGTGTAAGAGTGAACCAGTATAAATTGCTTGCGTGCTTTTCTCTTACCCTTAACTCTTTAAATTCTGTTTTTAAGTTGTTTTTATAAACTGCAAATAAAAACAACCGATTGTTTCGAAGAAACAACCGATTGTTTTTCTGATATCATCTTAAAACAGTTTTGGTTCTTTGGTTCCTTGATTCTTTTCTCTGTAATTCAGCATTGAATTTCATTATACCTTCAAAGTTTGCGAAAATCCCCCTTAAACAATTCACCCCCCTCTCGTTTAAGGTCATACATTCTAACAATTGGCATCAAGAGCTTGGTTCTTGAAAGATATTCAAGTTTTGATCCTAAATCTTTTTCTATGGCTGAAAAACTACCTTTTGGGGAGGGTGCCTCAATTAACAGGCCACCTCTGTTTTGTGGACTGAATTATCAAATATGGAAGGTTAGAATGAAATTCTTTGTTGAATCTATAGATAGAAAAATATGGAATGTTATTACAAATAGCTATCTCATGCCTATATCTGAAAATGTTTCTTCTGAAATAAAACATCTTGATTGTGTAGCTATGCACATCATTGTATCTGCACTTGAGTCTAATGAATTGCTCAAGGTTTCAGAATGTAGTTCTGCAAAAGAAATGTGGAATACCCTTGAAGAGTATCACAAGAATCCAAGGAGAGCCTTGATGGACAAAGAAGAATCTTCTGCTGAATCTTTCTCTTCAGAATCCAGAAAGGAGGTTTGTCTTATGACAAAAGAAGAATTTGGATCAAGTCAAGCTGCTGGGAACAAAAAATGTCAATACTCAAGTGATGAGAGTGAAGAAGAAACATTTAGGTTGTTGTTTAAGAAATTCAGCAAGTCCCTAAAGAAGAGAAACAACAAAAGTGACTCATTCAACAGGTATGATAACAAGAAACCTACTGAGTTTAACACTAACAAATATACATGCTTTGGATGTGGTGAATAGGGTCATATTAAAACTGAATGTCCCAACAAAAAGAAGAAAAACTTCAAGAAGCATGAGAAGAAAGGAAAATCAAGAAGAGCTTATAATGATGACTCATCAAGCTCCTCTTCAAGTGATGAAGAAGAAGCAAATTTATGTCAAATGACAAGACAAGAAAGTGACACAAGCAGTGTAAGTTCAAGCTCTTCCATTAATGTTGAAAATTATAGCCAACTTCTTGAGGCCTTCAATGAGACTCATGAAGAAGCTAATAGGTTGGCCATTTTGAACAATCGGTTGAAAGGTTTAAACAACTGGTTGGAAAATCGAGTCAAGACTTTGGAAGAAGAGTTGAACCATTCAAAAACAGATTTTGAAAGTTTGGAAATGATTTACAAAAACTCTTCTTGCAAGTGTGATTCTAGCTTTTGTGAAAATTGTGAATCTCTTCAAAAGAAGGTTCACTATCTTTTAAAAACCATGGACAAGTTTTCCAAAGGCCAATCCAATCTTGAAACTGTTCTTGCTTCTCAAAAATGTGTTTTTGGCAAGGCTGGGTTGGGGTTTAATCCAAACAGCAAGAACAAATATGTTTCAAAACCCTTTTCAAGTTTCTTTGAAAATCAACCTGTTGTTTTATCGAAACAACCGATTGAAATTTGTCATTACTGCATGAAAAGGGGCCACACTATTAGATTCTGCAGAGTAAGAAGGTTTTCTGTTCCTAAAGGTATTGTGAAATGGGTTCCTAAGGTTTCTAAGGTTCCTAAGGCTCCTACTAACATCATTGGACCCAAATTCATAAGGGGACCAAATATTGCTTCTTAATCTTTGCTTGTAGGGATCTTTGGCAGCCAAGAATCATTTTTGGACTTGAAGAATGACTGCTAAAGGGAAGAATATCAAGAGCAAAGACAATCTTTGTACCTACACTTTCAATTGTATATGTCTTGCAAGGTTATTTGAAAGTCAAGAGACATCTTGGCACATGCATAGTGGGTGCTTAAAAGAGAAACTTCAAGAATAAAGAGAGTATGTGTATTTTCATTTCTCAATTTATGTAAGTGTGCCTTGTGACCATATGAACATCTCAAAGTCTTCCTTTTAAGTGAATCTATTGGGGTTCTCTGTGCAAAGGTATGAACAAATTGCATACTGCATTAAAAAATGTTCTTTTTGCTGTCACAGTAAAACAACCGATTGTTTTTCCTCTGGCATCTTTGTATAATGCTGTCAAGTTTGCTTATGCATGATTAAACCATTTCTCTTTTTCAAATCTTGCTTTTGGACAAATATACATTCAGTGTGCCTTAAAATTTGATAATAAAAGTTATATCCATTTGTTTTCTTGAAAACTCTATGTCATGTTCTATTCTTGAAATGTCATCATTGTTTATACTGCTGGACTACTTTATTATCATTCTTATTTCTGCTTTGTACAACCCTTCTCATTGTCTATTTGTAGATCAAATAGGGGGAGAAGTTTATGCTTGATTTGGTTGTATAGTTAGCTTTAAAACTGATGCATTATGTTGTTGCTTCTCTGCACTTGAAAGCACTTGATTACTTCAATTTTTCTGGTTTTTCTGCTAATGTTGTATATGCAGAAAACTGGTTTGTGTGTGTCTTGTTATCTTGTTGCTATACTTGCTTTGTATATGCATCAATTATGTGTTATAGGACCCTTCAAGTACAGGTGATATGATGAAGAATGATCAAAGTTCTACAAAGGTTCATGCAAAAGAAGATGAGCAGAACATCACCTTGGAGAAGCTGAAATGCTGTCCAGAAAAACAACCGATTGTTTTTGCGAAACAACCGGTTGAAATTCTGCAACAGGAAGAGCTACCAAAGGAATGGAGAATTCCAAGGGATCTTTCAGTGGAGAACATCATTGGATGCAAATGGTTTTCAGACACAAGCTGGATGAATCTGGAGTAATCACAAGGAACAAGGCAAGGCTTGTGGCTAAAGGTTATCATCAAGAACAAGGCATAGATTATGGTGAAATCTTTGCTCCAGTTGCAAGATTAGAAGCTGTAAGGTTGCTGCTGGCTTTTGCTTGTTTGAGGGGATTCAAATTGTTTCAAATGGATGTTAAGAGTGTTTTCCTCAATGGAATCATCAATGAGGAAGTCTATGTTGAACAACCATCGGGCTTTGAAGATCATCAACATCTTAACCATGTATACAAGCTGAAAAAGGCCTTGTATGGGCTTAAGCAAGCTCCAAGGCAGTGTGGTATGAGAGGCTTAGTAACTTGTATATGTTCATCCTTTGTAAAGTAAGTTGTATATGTTCATCCTATGCTTTTGGCTTCATAAGACCAAATGAGATTCTAAACATGCTAGAGGTAATCCAAAGGTATGAATGTATTTCATTATGCATTTCCCATCACTTTGAAAGATGATTTGCTTTGAAAATTAACATTTTTTTTGCTGTCTCAGAAAAACAACCGATTGTTTTCACGAAACAACCGATTGTTTTACCTCTGGAACATTTGAATAAAACTGTTATGATTTCTTATGCATGATTACAACTGTTTATTTTCTTTCTTAACTCATTATGAGTCAAATATGCATTCTTTGTGCCTCTGAATTAGATCATAAAGAGATATATTCTTTGTCATCCTTGAAATTCAAATCTTTTTATGAGTGACAACCACATTGGTGATCATGGGGTTGATGAATATTTGTGAATGTATCTTTGGATTATCTGGAAGGTTTGTTCTTAACAGAAGAAAGAATATTTCTACCAAATCCACCTCTTGAGCAATCATTTGACCAACTTGAATTGCTGAATGAAGAAAAGATAGGGGGAGAAATTGTGGTCTCCTTGCTGAAATTTCTGGGGTCTATGGTACTTTGATTTTGCTGCTGTCATAGCTCTGATACACCATAGATCTTTGCTGCAATTCTGATATGGTATCAAAGATTTGTTGCTGCAATGGTGCTGCTACAACACACAGGTTTTATGGTTTATCATGTTGCTGCTATATGCTGGTTTTCAATGCTGGAAATTATGTTGTTTGTATCCCTTTTTTCATTCTATTTGAGAAGACAAATAGGGGGAGAATGGTGTGGTTTTATGTGTTGTGTTGCTACTGCTACACTATGGTGTTATCTGGTTTTATCATGGTTTAAATTTTGTTGTTTCCATGCTCTTATTCACCATAAGTTCTGCTGCACACCAGTCTCATTTTGGCACTGGTTTTTATGGTTATTTGACTGGATTTTCTGCTTAAAGGCTTATGCAGAAAACTGGTTTTGTGTGCCTTGGTATCCTGCTGGTATACTTGCTTTGTATATGCACAAATTCTGTTTTGCAGGACCTTTCAAGTTCAAAAACAACAACACAAACAAACCAGGGATTTGTCTTCATCAAATAGGGGGAGATTGTTGAACAAGATGCTTTGATGTCTCCAAATCCAAAAGGAAAGCTTGAAGACCTTGCTGTTGCGTGTGTGTGTTGTCTAGTTGTTTGAAACTTGTTAATTCACTCCTTAAGTTGATCCAAGTTCATTTGAATCTTTAACATTTTGAAAAGATGTGTTTTCTGAAAAGCTGTCAAAAATTCAACAGGTTGTTTTACCTTAGGTGTTTTTGAAAAACTTGGTTGACTTTGCTGTCAAACCAAAACAATCGATTGTTTCGACAAAACAACCGATTGTTTTCCTGCAAACCTTAACAGAATTATGTTAAGCAGTTTTAATATGCTTTAAATGATCCTAACTAACTTGGCTCCTTTATTAAATGCTTTTGACCACTTGGTGGGTCTATATAAAGGTGGTTTTACGCTCCTAATCTTGAAGTAACAGAAAGAGTTTATCAAAACAGTTTTTCCAAGATTTGAAAGAGCTTTGGATCATTCTTAAGTGTGTGGAATAGGATTGGGTTGTAATTCTGAACTTTAAGCTTTCTAATACCCAGGTGTATTCTATTCCCTTCTTCCTTGATTACTGTATTTCTGTAGTTGTGTTGCAAAGGAGTGTTGTGTGTTCTTGAGGTGTTCAAGATCAACATTCTTGGTGTGGTTTGCCAAAGGTAGTGTGTTTCTTGAGGGGTTCAAGGTCACTACTTTGGTGTGTGGTGTTTGTAATCTGGTTTTGATTGCATAGTGGAATACCCAGTGGTTTCTAGGGACTGGATGTAGCTCTTGGTGTAAGAGTGAACCGATTGTTTCGAAACAATCGATTGTTTTTCTGATATCATCTTAAAACAGTTTTGGTTCTTTGGTTCCTTGATTCTTTTCTCTGTAATTCAGCATTGAATTTCATTATACCTTCAAAGTTTGCGAAAATCCCCTTAAACAATTCACCCCCCCCCCCCCCTCTCTCGTTTAAGGTCATACATTCTAACATAAATATGAGTAAAATGCACTTAAGGAGAACGAAATGGCCACAGAAAAAGTAGGGTTTTTGGGAGGAATTTCGGGATTATGAGTTTGAAAGTGTGAGACAGAAATGAAAAGTTGAAAGTGTGAGAAAATGAAAGTGTGAAACAAAAATGTTTTAATATTTTTGTTTCTCATTAAATAACTTATAGTGGTTAAAGATGACAATAAACGTTCACGTCACCTTAGTGTCGTCTAAACCTATGCTAAATGTAATACAATATTAACTTACATCCACTTTGTGTCCCCCTTCTCGATGCAGTATTATTTTGCAACTTGTTTTTTGAGTGCATCTACTTTGTGTCCTCATTCTAGACACTAACTTATTATTATTATTATTTTAATAATTTTTAACTTGCATCCACTTTGTGTCCCCATTCTAGACTCAATATTATTCTGTCACTTAATATTTTTTTTCATTTCTTCTATTTTGTGTCCCTATTCTAGACGCTAACTTATTATTATTATTTTAATAATTTTTAGTGTGAGTTAAAGATCTCCATTGTGGACACAATATTTGACATTAATTTTTGTTTCCAACTTGATTAGACTTCACCCATGCTAGTGGTTTCTTTTTTATAACCCTCGCTTTTTGTTGGCAGCTAAAATGGATTTTTCTTGTAGTGATATAACACAAATTCTATACATAAATAACTAACGATAGAGAGATTAAGGGTAGAAAAAGTCAAAAAATAAAAGTTAGTCAAGTCTCTTGTTCGGCACATATTCATAAATAAGTATTTTGTTTTGGTCTTCAAGGCAAAAGTCAATGAATGTCACAAGATTTATGTGTTGAAGTTTGGCTATCAATAAAACTTCATTCTTGAATTCATTTGCACCTTGCTTAGAGCTTTTTGTGAGGTTTTTTACCGCTATTTGTCGACCATCAAGGAGAATACCCCAAAAATCAAATCATCATTTAGGTGAAAAGATGAACAAAAAACTAATATGTCATATTTAATCACCTTATAAACTTCTCCAAATCTACCTTTTCCGATCCTATTTTCACTTGAAAAGTTGTTTGTTGCGACTTTAGTTACTACCAAATTAAATTGCAAAGGCTCCAAAGTGACACTTTCATGACCAACTGAATAAAGTATACAAAATTGAATTGTAAAATTAACAAATGTTAAATATTCTGAAATTTAAAAGGCATAAGTTTAACATGTTTTTTTAACAATACTTACAATTTTCTTTTAGAATAGTTTTAACACTTTTTCTTCCTTTGCTCTTTATCAAATAGTAGCCAAAAAGAAGAGTATCATTGCATGGGTACAATAATTAAGATCATTATTCGCAAGTGTACTTTTCTTTTTTGTGCAAAATAATTAACACAAATAAAGTATAGTCAGTTGATCATGATATATAAATTCATAATGTTTAAAATTTATTTATTTTATAAATAATCTATGTCATTTTATGATTGGGCCAGATAGTCATTTTCACCATGTTTAATTTTTCACAATCTGCGATAATAGGTGAAGGATACCAGTGCTCCTTCTTTCATCACATATATAAACAATTTCATTCAACACAAAATTTCAATTCCTTCACCATTAAAAAATAAATATATATTCTTTTACTAGCACTATTTTATCATATCACAATTATCATCTTATCTCACATTCTTTGTTCTCTTCTAATCTCTATTATGTATTCAAACACCACACAGGTCCTATAAACTTCTAATAAATGACTAATTTAGCGTCATGAACTATTTGAACCATGGATCATACTAGTTTCCAAACTTTTCCACAAAACAAGGTGTCAAGAACTACAATCTTATAAGCGTGTGTTTTGACTGTAAGGGTAACATGTGTTTGCTTGATACCTCATGTGAAATAGAAAACCATAACCATTTTAAGAGTTCTTCTAATTCATTAAAATATGCTAACAAATTCCCTTCATAAAAGTAAATGCATGCCCCTTCAAAGATAGGGAATGCTGAAATTTAAGGTTTTGTTATTAGAAACCAACAATAGAAAGTTAAGATGGTTCTTGACACCTTCTCTCTTGGGTTTCAAAAATCAGAGTTAATCATTTACTACGAAATTCTTGGATAAAAATTATGGAAAAAAACAATTGCGCAATACGCCATTGTTATGTCATTTTTATATGACTCTAACATGGGAGAGAGCATAGGGAAAAGTGACAACAACTGCACCACATCGTTCGAAGATGATTGATGAAGTAACTTCATACTTCATTTGAATGAAGGCCATCACATATGATGGCAACAGAAGCCATCACAAATTTTTAATCTCTTTGTTACTCACAAACCTAAAGGATTACACAAATTTTACACTACAAAACTTATCAAAGTCAAAACCCTTCGCAAACAATTATAAAAAAACATTGAAGAACAGTTATAAGAAAAAGAAAGCTCGGACACGAAGAACACGTTATAAAAAAAAAAACTAAAAATTATTACAATGAGAGAAGAATGTACCTGAGACTAATCAGAGACAGTGTTCCATGAGTTGGTATTCAATCCTTGAGCAGAAACCTTATGATGCAAAACTAGCTTGTTTTGGCTTTTTTTTGTTGTAGTTTTGTATGTTGCGGAAGAATGGACTTGAAAATGACATCAATGGCTAAATGAAAGTGTGGAGAAGATGAAACGAAGAGGGAAAGTAGAGGCTTAGAAGAGGTGTGACCAACTTCTAAGAAAATTCAAGCAAAACATTAATAGAAGTGCAAACTTGAGAGTGAGAATTGGAAGACAAATGAGCTAGCAACTTGGGAAACATTTCATTATCAATTCAAATCTCATTTTCAAGGGGGCTAACACTTGTATTTATAGTGTTATGGGCAACCAAGGTGCAAGCTTTAACCCTAAAAAATCTCCACTCATAGAAGGACAAGTGATTCTCTCTAATTGGAGCAAATCCTCTCAAATTAGAGGTTGACAAGTGTCCTCCTCTAATTGGAGAGAATCTTCTCCATTAAGGAGATGACATGTGGACCTTCAGGCCTTCCTTGCCACTCCATTCTTTCTATTTGCACTCTAGAAATTTATTTGTGCATCCTAGATGGTCTAGAGTTGCATTGGGTCCAAGGAGGCTCAATTGTAACTCTAGCTAGACTCTTTTTTTTCTATTTACATCCTACTCTAATTGGCCCAATACATGACCTATGAAAATTGGCCCAAAAAAATGACTCAAATACAAGCCTAAAATAAAGCCTATACTACTTTGTGTAATGTTTGTAAAACTAGATAAAAATGAAAGAGCAGACAACATTAATTCCCTCTGAGATGAGAGTTTTCTTTCTCTTCTTCCAATCTTCTTGGCTAAATGTTTCGAGGCTTGATGATTTTCATCACCTGAGGCATGGACTTGCAACCTGAAGCATGAACTTGCAAAACGCACTGCAACTCTGGAAATGAGAAATGGAGAAAATGAAAACCAAATTTGAAAAATCAAATAGGGAAAACAAAAATGAATACCAAATATAACAAAAAAAGAATGAGAAATGAAGCTTCAATTAAGAGGGAAGAACGAAGAAGTTGAAGATGATTTTCTAAGACCTAAACATAATGAAAAATGAAGCTTCAATTCAGAGGGAAGAACGAAGAAGTTGAAGAAGAAATGCTAGGGCTGAGGAATATGTAAAAACGTGAGAGTTGAACATGATTTTCTAGGATTGAGGAAGTTTTAATCTGTAAAAAACAAAACATGAGAAGGAGTGTACCTCTCAAACGAACAAAATACGGAAAAGTGAAAAATAAGGAATGAAAGAAAAATATTACTTTGGTAAAAGTGTAAAGACTTATCAGGGTTTCAAAAACCCCAATTAAGTATGTGTATTAGTGGAGCCTCGTAACCTCTCCTAAAAAACTTCTGGTATTTAAAAAAACAGTATAGTTGTAGATAATTCCTGTCAGATTAAATTTTTATAAATATTTATTAAATAAAAAATACACTTAATATGTATAATTTTTCTATCTAATTTCTGTGAAAATTTCTTATAAATGAAAATGATTGGGTTATCAAGACTTAGGATTGCTTGAATGCCTTCTACACATAGACATGGCATGGTGTGGGTCAATAGAGAAGATGAGAATGTAAAGAAGAAGAGTACATTTTGATTAATTAACACTAAATTCGACACATGATCCTGATTAATTCAGAAAGGACTCAACTTTAACTTATAGGTTAGTGTCATCCGTTTGGGAATTTTGGTTCTCGGTGAGAATGTTGGATTTGAGCAGTATTTGTTAAACATTTTTTATGATTAAGCTAATATTTAATAGTTGAGTATAATAAATGTTAATAAATATGCATTTTGACAATGTTAATTAATTTATTTATAAATATAAATTGGATTTTTATATTTTATGAATTTGTATTAATATGATTTTTTAATTATTCTATTAATATTATGTATGATTTCATCGTTAATTTTTTTTAATTTTATTTTTAAAATATTAAAATAAAATTTAATCAATGTATAGTTATTTATGGTCGAGCCAATAATACAACACTCATTAACTAACTATTACAAAAGCAATTCAACTTTTTCAATATGCTAAACATTATATTTCTCTAAAGAAAGAAAGAACAGAACGCACCTTGATTTGAAAGCTAAATCTTAGACTACAATTTTTAAGGTTTAGGGTTTAACATATGAATGTATTATTCACAAAGAAAATAAGTAAAAGGATATTAATTGTTTGAATACAGAATTAAACAGTAAATATTCTCTCCCTTTAAAATGACGAAATATAGACGGAAAACTAGATCAGCATGTGTTATTTCTGAATTTATCATCATTCATTTGCAATTATTTTTAATATTAAAAAATAGTATTTTTTTATTTATATAAAATGTGATTTATTTTCTAATTTTATAGTATATATTTAATATTTTAAGAAATTATTTGAAGTTTTTTTATTTAATTTGTTGTTGTGTTTATATTAAAATATTTTTTTATAATTATTATGTTTATCAATTAGTAATTTATTTGATAATAATTTTTTATGAAATTATTTTCTATTATTAATTATGTTATATTTTTTTAGTATTTTTTTTTATTTTTCATTATTATAGGGTTTTTAATAATAAAAAATATTATCCTTTATTTATATAAGATCTGATTTATTTTTTTAATTTTTAATGCATGTTTAATATTTTAAGAAATTATTTGAAGTTTTGTTTTTATTTAATTTGTTGAACATATTTTTTTTCTAATTATAATTTTTAAATTATATCTATTTATATTTAATATATATTTATTTTATAATTTTAATTTTTAAATCTACGAAATATGTGAAAGTTGTTTATTTTTAAACAAAAATAACTCATTTCATTATTAAAAAACTTTAATAGGCAAGGATAAATTTGTAAAGTAACATTTAACAATTTAAAAAAATTAAAACTCCCTCACAACCATCATATCACTCACAAATTCCCATAAATTTTCTCGTACATTCATTCTAACATACCTCAATCCAAACAACCTCACTTGTTTCACATTTTTTTTCACATTCTCACACATCCACTTCCCAATCCAAACTTCGTCTACCAGACCAGCATAAAAACAAGATAACTTCTGAATTTTGTATTGATGATCTCAATTTACTATTCCATTATATCATGATTGATTTATGCATATGAATGATTTTATATCCTGATTGATTTATGCATATGAATGATTTTATATTTTATTAAAGCAGTAAACATTGTCATTAATGATACAATTTATTGATATAATTAAGCTTTAAGATAGAACGTCAGTCTCGTCGTCTCGGTCAAGTCTTTCAGGTCTCGACCAGGTTCTCCTGATCTCGGCCAGGTAGACCGGGTCTCGGTCAGCCAGGTGGGTCTCGATCAGGGAGACCGGGGATCGGCCTCGCCCATACCGATACATTTTTTATTTAATTTATTTGAGTATTTCTTATCAATCTTTAAAAGTCAAAATATATCTTCTCTTTATTAATTAAATGATTCAAATTATTAAGTTTACTTTACCTTCTTATTAAAAAAACTCTACAATTAATATTTTTATTATTAAATAATTATATAATAACTCTCTAATTCTAGTTCAACCTATTCATGCGATAAACAAATTCTTATACTTGTTAAATAGCCACTAGTATGCATACTGTGGGTGTGTTCCCTCCCATTAGCAATACAAATGCCTTTTTTTTTTCTTCACTACATCTTTATTTTATTATGTTTTTTTATAATATTTTTTCTTAAAAAAGTTAAACGTGGTACATTTATTTGTATGTAATGAACAACCAAGTAAAGTAAAGAATGTTATAAATATCCTTAATTATTTACTTAGATTTCTTGATGATATAATAATCTAGAGATGGTTATAGAATGAGGATTGTAGTTATATCATAACTCTTTATACACGTATCTGAAAACTATGTATTTTATTTTTTTATTGAAAACTACACATGAGTAGAAGAATCTGAAGAAGAAGATGAAAGACGCTTCCACCGCAGGCCCAATTGTGCTTGCGAGTTACTCTGACGGTAATTACTTCCTGCACCCGATTCCAGAGGAATTGACGAAAATGTCCTTAAAAAATAGGTACATGTAAAAATACCTTTCAGACTCCATTTTCCAGAATATGTGTTTCCGATTTTTTTTTCTTAAACGAATTTTTTGGATTACGGATTTTTTTATCTGGAATTGGCTTTTCGTTTTTGTTCTTGATTTTCAATTGAAACACAATAATTTCTCTTCTGGATTTTTTTTTTAAATGTATTATTTTCAAAAATCCAGATTCTTTTGTCCAAAAAGAATTTTGATATTTGTTTCTGGATTTTTATTTTTGAAACTCAGTAACCTCTTTTTTTCTGAAATATATTATTTTCAATTCTGAATATTTATTTTCGAAATAAAAGGCATTTTTGAAAATTAAAAAAATATGTTGGGTTTAAACAACTGTTTTTTAATATAATCATATAGGAAATTATCACTACATGTAATTAATTAACTTCCAAACTCAAATTTAATTTCAAAATTTATTTTTTTAAAGATTTTTCTGTAATTTTAGAAAATAAATTATGATGATAACTCTTCTATATTTTTTAAATAAATTATTTCCGTCGAAAGTTTGGTCATCATGAGTTCGGTTGTGACACTCTAAACCAAAAAAAAATAAAAATTCAATCACAATTTCTTTTTTGCATCTTTTAGAGAAATTTTATAGAGGGATGAATGGAGAGATCTCAATATTGGAAGTGACCATGGTGGGAGAAAGGAAGCACTAGTGGTGTACACATCACATAATAATGGAGTGGTAATGAAAGGAAAGGAGTGAAAGTGTGAGAGGAGAATTGGGAGATAACAACACTTAGAGGAACGAAAGAGGCACTTGTGGGGAAGATAATGGTGGTGGCTAGATGAGGTAAGCAAGGGAAGTGTAAGTAAGTTGAAAGCAAAGAAGCAAAAGGAGTTCACAATACAAGGTTACAAGGAAGAACTGAAAAACAAGACATATGTTGGTACCCTAATAAAAAGATATTTGATATCCATATTACATAAATTTATATATAAAAAATACTTAACATATAGATTCATATATAAAACTTATTTTCTACATCAGGTATAAGTTATTTCTTATAAAAAGAAATAAACATCATCCAATTGTCCTAACCAGAACATTATTCTTTGAGAGCCATACAAACCACACAAAAGTGTGTTATACAAAAGAAATACCACTTAGTTGTTTCTCCTAAACAAAGAGACTAAGGACTCTATTATATTACTAAGGACCCTATTATATTTTGATGTAAGATTCTTTTTATACGGTTGAAAATATCCTTAATAATTTTATTAATTTCATTTTTTATTATCGATAAAAAAAATATAATAAAAGTAAAGTTAAGTATGAAAGGATGACATGCAAGTCCAACCACAAGTAAACATAATACCACACAACAATAAATGAAGAAGAAAAATCAAGTCATCGTACTTCCCGAAATGGTTAAGAAATTTATACAATATCATGAAGTGCATGTATCACTATCGTATGAGCAAGATTTGCTCAATAAGGTATCTTATCTAACAAGAGCTACCTCTCAAAAATATAAAAAGATTCAGGGATACTTTCTCCTCCTTTCAACTTTTTTGGCGTATTATATATATATATATATATATATATATATATATATATATAATTATGTAACATTATAATATGACTCGTGTGAAATAAATTTTGTGTATTGGGCATGAATGTGATTTAATAATATGAAAGGGTCTATTGGTTAATCAGGGAGGTTATATATATATCTTATTTTTGTTGCATTGTGAATTGATTTCAAATTAAACTATTGAAATCTCAAGTCTTTCGTTGCTATTTCTAAAATTAATTGTATGATAAATTTGTAATCACCAAAGTGACCAAATCTTTATGTTTTTTTTTTAATTCCAAAGTTCATGAATGATATTATTATGGAATTATTATATAGAGTGATCAAACCTTTATGTTTTATTTAATTTCAAATTAGTGATGAGTTTTATTTCAATTACCTATAGAATGGATGTTAAATTATTGGTTTATGGGTTAATTGAAATTCATTATTATAAGGCATTTGTTGATCACCCAAATGTTGATTAATTGTGCTTATAATTAATGGATATGATTGTTGGTAGTGAGTATGTGTTATTAGTTTTATTTGTATATCCAAAGATAACAAGTATTTCTAGTTAATGCATATGTCTTACCAAATAATGTTACTATTATTATTACAATTATGTTTTATGTATTACCCAAAGGAAAACATTAGTATGCATAGAATGTTTGTGGTTGTCAAAATCTGTATTGTATGTTTAATTTATGGCTCAAAGTATTAATGTTAAGCATGTGTTAATTGCAATACTTGTACCTGTATGTTTACATTCATATGATATGTTTGTTTCAGTCTTTAATGGATTAAATTTGTCTGATTAGAGTAAACAAGTCCAATTTCACTTAAGTGTATTGGATCTTAATTTAGCCTTACAAGTTGAGAAACTTATTGTTATTCCTGATGCTAGCAACAATGAATAGAAAGCTTATTATAAGGCTTGGGAAAGGTCAAACAGACTTTGCCTGATGTTTATGCGAATGAGAATAGCAACTAACATTAAGTCAGCTCTTCCCAAAACTGAAAGTGCAAAAGAATTTGATATTTGTGGAAGAGCGCTTCCAAAATTCTCATAAATCTCTTGCTCAGACATTAATGAATACCTTAATTACTACGAAATTGTATGGTTCTCGTACTATGCATGAACATGTCATTGAGATGACAAATATTGCAGTAAGACTTTAGTCTCTTGGAATGACAGTGGATGAAAATTTTCTTGTGCAGTTCATCTTGAACTCATTACCGTCTGAGTATGACCATTTTCAAAGGAACTATAATACCATGAAAGACAAATGTAATGTGCATGAATTTCACAATATGTTAGTTTAGGAAGAGACTAGACCTAATACTCAAGGAAACCACTCCATTAATTATGTGAATAATCAAGGAGATGGAAAGAAATTTTGTAAGAAACATGGTAAGGTTAAAGGACCATCAAAGATTAACAAGTTATCTACTAAAATCCATAAAAAAGATGACATATGTAATTTCTGTGGGAAATCTCAATATTTCTAGAAGGACGATCCTAAACATAAATTTTGGTTCGAAAAGAAAAAGATTTCTTTCACCCCGGATCATAAACCCAAATGAGAAGTTTGTCTTCATGGGGAATAGAGTGAAAGTTCAGTGGAAGTTGTTGGAACTTATCGTTTAATCCCTAACACTAGATTTCATTTAGACTTGTTTCATACGTTTTATGTACCTAGTACTTTTAGAATTTAGTTTCTTTGTCTAAACTTGATGTTGGATACTATTTTAAGTTCAGGAATGGTTGTTTCAATTTGTATAAGCGTACTTGTATGGTTGGATTTGGTACATTTTATGATGGTTTATATAAATTGAATCTTGATAATTTATGTTTAAATTCTTATGACCTTGCATCATAATGTTGGCACTAAACGTAGTTTAGTGAATGAATGTTCTTCTTACTTGTCGTTAAGCGTTTGAGACATATTCCAAAGAAAGGTTGTAAATATCATTAAAGAATGAAATAGTTCCAAATTTATATTTTACTAATCTAAATGTGTGTGTGGATTGTATTAAAGGCAAACAAACAAAACACATAAATAAAGTATCAACAACAAGCACCTAACTTCTTGAAATTGTGCACAGAGATATTTATGGACCTTTTGATGTAAATTCCTTCACTAAAGAAAGACATTTTTATCACTTTTATTGATGTTTCACATTATGATCATGTCTATTTACTGCATGAAAAATCTCAAGTAGTGGAATTCCTTGAAAATTTATATAAATGAACTGGAAAGACAATTAGACAAAAATGTGAAAATTGTTAGGTCAGATAAAGGTGGTGAATATTATGGAAAGTATGATGAAAGTGGAAAACACCCTAGCCCATTTGCTAAGTTTCTTGAGAAACGAGGTATTTGTGCTAAATACACAATGTTAGGTACACCACAACAAAATGGTGTGTCAGAAAAGCGTAATTCAACCTTAATGGATATGGTTATGAGCATGTTAAGCAATTCATATTTACTTGTATTACAGTGGATGTATGCTTTAAAAAATTGTCACATATTTGTTGAACAGGGTTCCTAGTAAGGCAGTTCAAAGGACACCTTTTGAATTGTGGACAGGCAAGCCCAATTTGAGACACCTGCATGTTTGGGGTTGTCAGGCATAAACTAGAATATATAATCGTAAGAAAAGAAATTGGATGTAAGAAGAATTAGTGGATATTTCATTGGTTATCCAACAAAGTCAAAATGGTATATGTTTTACTTTCCTACCTATAGTATAAGAATTGTTGAAACTGAAAATGTTTGATTTATTAAGAATGGTGAAACCAGTGGGAGTGAAGCTCCAAGAAATGTGGAGATTAAGGAAATAAGAGTACAAGTTCCTTTAACTAGTACCTCTACTTCAATAATTTTTGTTCCTCGTGTTGTTGAATCACACAACAATGAAGAAGAAGAGAAAATTGGTGATCCCGAGATTAACAGTGAACCTGTAGTAGAACAATCACAAGAAATAATATTAAAAAAATCTCAAATAGAAAGGAACTATGCTATTTCAAATGATTATGTTGTTTATCTACAAGATTCAGAAAATGACTTAGGCATTGATAATGTCTAGTTTCATTTTCATAAGGCATCAATGGTGATAATTATGATAAATGGTTAGATGCAATGAAAGATGAGCTTAAAAAATGGAATAAAATCAAGTATGGAACCTTATGAAATTTCCATAATTATGCAAAAGAGTTGGGTGTAGATGGGTCTTAAAGACTAAATATGACTCTCATGACAAATATCGAACGTTACAAGACTCAACTTATTGTCAAAGGTTTTAGTCAAAAGGAAGACATTGACTATAAGAAAACATTTTCGTCTGTTTCTAAGAAAGATTTCTTCATAATTAGTAGCTCATTATGATCTAGAGTTGCATCATATGAACGTTAAAATCACCTTTTTGAATAAGAATTTAGAAGAGGGTGTTTATATGAACCAACCAGTGGGGTTCATAGAAAAAGGAAAGGAACACATGATGTGTAAACTTAAGAAATCAATATATGGACTTCAACAAGCTTCATGGAAATGGTATCTTAAGTTCAATGATATATTAGTATGTCCTTTGGATTTAAGGAAAACATTATTGATCGGTGTATGTATTTGAAGGTCGGTGGGAACAAGTTTATATTTTTGATTTTGTATGTTGATGATATTTTGCTTGCAACTAATGATCTTGGTCTATTAAGTGAGAATAAGAAGTTTTCCTCTAATAACTTTGAAATGAAAGATACGGGTGAGGCATATTGTGTGATAATATAAATATTTCATGATAGATCACAAGGATTGATAGGTTTGTCTCAGAAAGCAATATATTAATAAAGTTTTAGAGAGATTCAGAATGGATAATGTTCAAAATCTCCTGTTCCAATATAGAAAGGAGACAATTTAGTCTCATGCAATGTTCAAATAATTCTTTGGAATGGAAACAGATGGAGAATACCCCTTATGCATTTGTTGTTGGAAGTTTGGTGTGTGCTCAAACATAATAAGTGTCATTATTTAGTGATATAACATGCAAAAAAAATAGACATTTATTGATTTTAATTGTTGATTAAGCTATGACCCAACCCTAATTTGAAAAAATTAGAATTTAATAATATATTTTGGAGTTACGAGGTTAATAGAATTCTTTATTCCCAATTTTGTGTTATTTTCAGGAACTTAAGGAGAGATGAAGCAATGGGATATATTATGAATAGAGATGTCACTTAGTCCAAGTCTAATTAGGTTAAATAATGGAGTAAGGTAGAAAAAAAGAGAAGGGAGGAAATCCTAGGAAGCAACCATCAAGGAGAAACGTTCTAGATCTCTTTCTTTTGCTTTTATTCATGTAATGACCACCATGAGTGACTAATTCCTTCCCTTTGAGATGTAATCATTTCAAACTCATGTGTATTGAGGTGATATTTATTTATAGCATTCTGCTCTTATTTGATATTGTTATTTTCATTTTATGCTTATAACTTGAATTTTTAAGCATATGGAATTAAAATAATTTGTCGTTAATGAAGAAGTTCAGAAACATAGAGTCTCAATAGCAAATATTAGCATTGATCTTATAATTGCTTAACCCTTTAATAAAAGGGTTATCGTCCAAAACATTTACTGACCATGCTAAGAATATGGACAATATGGTTACTAGTGTATGTTGAATGTTATTATTAATGGTTATTTCACTCTAAGCCCATTGATATGTATGTTTTTGAAGTCTATGTTTTTCACTTTATGTATATGCATGCAACTTATGATGTGGAAACAAAACCTTAATTATGTTATTATTGATAAAAATGACATTATGTTTGAACCCATTATGACCTTCTCGTTATAAAGCCATATTAAGGAGAAAGAATGATATAATAGTATATAAAAGAAAATGTGTTAATTAAATGACATGTAAACACTATGGCTCTTATTATTTCTGTATCCTTAGTTTTGTAAGCCCTTTTAATGCCTTATGTAAGGTTTTTTTAATGCCCAATATGATTTATGTAATTATTAAATCATGAAGCATTATAGCTCCACACAAGTCAAGTGGAAGATAATGTTTGAAGTGACTCACATGAAATAGATTTTGGATTTTGCACCTTAATGTGATTTAATAATATAAAAGGGTTTATTGGTTAATCTAAGAGATTGTATATATCTTATGAAACCTGATGAAAACCTAATCTTACGGACATTGAGAAACATTAAAAAAATAAGTTTATGTCTATGCAAAGAATGTTGTCTTACTGTTGGTTATCAAGAGAGAGTGTGACAATAACAAAATTGCTAAGAGATAGATTGAAAAGATAAAATTAAAGAAACGTTCATAGGTAATCTCATAGATTAATCTCATGAAAATAATATATTATAAGATCTTCTTAGAAGAATCATTAATATACGCTTTGATTATCCACTAAAAATCTCATAAATCACAATATAATGTGAAATTTTATTATTCTACATTTATTTTTGGAAGCGAAATTGAATAGTATAATTGAAAGGTGTTCGTGGGTCATGTAGTGTTTCTAAGGAAAGGGAACTGTACCGGTATGGCCGAGGGGCCGAGACCTTAGAAGACTTGGCCGAGGGGCCGAGACCTTAGAAGACTTGGCCGAGGGGCCGAGACCTTAGAAGACATGGCCGAGAGGCCGAGACCACTGGAACATGGCCGATGGCCGACCCATGCCATGATGATTTGGCCGATGGCCGACCCCTATTACAGTTAACGCTCAAACCAAGATCAGTGAAGCTAATCTATCATTAAGAATTAGGTAATGCAAACCTAAGAGGTGTCCACCTCGATAAATGGGCCCAACAAGGTAGGCCCACTAGAATAATATAAATGGTACGCATCCCAAGGAGTAAGGTATGTCATTTATCACTCTGAGAGCTGACCACCCGCTTTACTGACTTGAGCGTCGGAGTGCCTTCGCAGGTACCCCCACCATCCGGTGTTCAGCCGAGGCCGAGGGCCGAAGGAGAAGCAGGAGGACGAAGAGAACCTCAGTTCACTACCCAGTCACCTGACCGACCGAAGGAAGGAGAAGAAGACTTCAACAGTTCTCTAGGTCCCATCTCCCTAGCAGGAACAATTGGCGCCCACCGTGGGGCCGAGGGAAACTAGCTGAAGGAAAAAAGTAGATGGTTTCAACAAGAAGCATGGAAAGAATGACTGAAGCCGACCAAACAATGCTACTGGTGTCTCTCCAGAGGGAGATGGCCGAGATGCGAAGAATGGCTGAGGAGGCCGCTCAGAAAAATGAACAAGAGCTGCAAGTTCTCCGCAGGGAGAACGAAGATATGAGAAAGAAGCTGAGGGAGGGAGGACCCTCTGTCATACCGACGAACGTGGTCGGCAAGTCCTACACCTCTCCCCCCAACCCGGATGTGGCCGAGGGGACGAGAGGCCGACCCCATCCCCGCGAGACTGAGATGGGCGACGAGTCGTGCCTAATCAGGTCCACCCGGACGACCCCGACGACCGACCCGAACCGCCGACATCCCTTTACAAACAACATCATCGAAGTCCCACTTCCTGAGAAGTGGAAGTGTTTCAACTGAGACCGATACGACGGGTCGACCGACCCGGACGAGCATATGGACGCCTACACAACCCATGAGTCTCTACACCTCGGACGACGCCGTCTTGTGCCGAGTGTTCCCCACATCCTTGAAGGGTGCAGCCCTTAGTTGGTTCACCAAGCTCTCACCCAACTCCATCGACAGCTTTGCCACGCTCGTCGCAAAGTTTGAAACGCAGTTCGCGACCAGCCGGCCGCACCATGTAACCTCCATCGCTCTGGTAGGCATTCGCCAGGAGAAGGGAGAGTCGCTGAGAACCTTCGTGGATAGGTTCAGTAAAGTGGCGATGAGCATCCGGAATCTGAGTCCGGACGTCGCCATGCACCACATGCTGACGGCCCTGCGTCCGAGGCCCTTTGCCGACAACCTGTGCATGCAGCCGGCCGACAGCCTGGACGAGCTGAGAAAGAGAGCTGCTAAGTACATGCAGCTGGAAGAGCTAAGAGAATTCCGTAACCAGGCCCGTGCCGAGGCCGGTGGAGAGAAAAACAAGGAAGAGAAGAATCGTCAGGGGCGGCCGGGTCAAAGGAACGACCGATCTGGTTCTCAAGGTATACACCCCTGACGACCAAGCGGGGGAGGATTTTGGACGAAGCCCTCAACGCTGAGCTAATCCCTCCCCCAAGGAAGGTGGCCAGCCCAAATAACGCCGACCAGAGGAAGCAATGCCGGTACCACCAAAACACCAGACACTCAACCGACGAGTGCCAAGCCCTTAAGGATAAGATCGAGGAACTTATCCAGGTTGGGCATCCCGCCGTTTCGTCAAGAATGGCCGAGACCATCCCGGCCGGGCGGATCCACCCAGGCGGACGAAATGACCGAGATAACAGAGGCGACCGACAACCTGCGAGGGCCGACCCCCCTCAAACAGACGATCCCCCCAGGGAGGCCGATGGAGAGGTAACCGAGAAGTTATCAACACTATAGCCGGCGGCTTCGCCGGGGGAGGAAGCACAAAAAACGCTCGGAAGAAACACCTCTGGGCGGTACACCAGGTCAACGCAGTGGCATTCCGGCCGAGGGTGCCACCCATCACCTTCACGGACGAAGACTCCAAGGGCGTAGACTACCGCCAGGAGGACAAGGCCGATGGTCCAGTTACTCCGAAAGGGCAAAAAATTCGTCTGGGACGACCAATGTGGGGAAATCTTCAAACAATTCAAGGAGTTCCTCACATCCCCGGCTGTCATCCAGAAGCCGAGGCCCGACAACCCAATCCTGGTATATCTAGCAGCCCCGGAAGAAGCAGTCAGCGCTGCCCTAGTGCAGGAAGCCGAGGGCGAGGAGCGACCCGTATACTATGTTAGCCGAACCCTCCACTCGGCCGAGACCCGATATAAGATGATTGAGAAGGAGGCTCTCGCACTCGTCCTCACGGCAAGGCGGATGCGCCCCTATTTCCAAAATCACTCCATAACTGTAAGAACCGACTACCCTATTTTTAAAATTTTATCTAAACCGGACCTTTCAGGGAGGATGATAGGATGGTCGGTCGAACTCTCCGAGTTCGACATACGCTATGAGCCGAGGAGCGCCATCAAGTCTCAATGCTTGGCCGACTTCTCGGCCGCCTGACTGCCCGCTTGCTCGATTAAACATCGCAAGTGCCGGCCTGCCGAATGCCCACTTGCTCGATTAACATCGCAAGTGCCGGCCTGCCGAACGCCCACTTGCTCGATTAACATCGCGAGTGCCGGCCTGCCGAACGCCCACTTGCTCGATTAACATCGCGAGTGCCGGCCCACCGACTGCCCACTTGCTCGATTAACATCGCGAGTGCCGGCCCACCGACTGCCCACTTGCTCGATTAACATCGCAAGTGCCGGCATACCGATCGTCCACTCGCTCGGTTAACATCGCGAGTGCCGGCCAACTGATCGCCCACTTGCTCGATTAACATCGCAAGTGTTGGCCGCTCAAGGTTTAAGGGTCACAACTAATGGCCGATCGCCCACATTTTACTTGCTCGAGTTTAACACTCGCAATTAATGGCCGATCGCCCACATTTTACTTGCTCGAGTTTAACACTCGCAATTAATGGTCGATCGCCCACATTTTGCTTGCTCGAGTTTAACACTCGCAATTAATGGCCGATCGCCCACATTTTACTTGCTCGAGTCTAACACTCGCAATTAATGGCCGATCCCCACATTTTACTTGCTCGAGTCTAACACTCGCAATTAATGGCCGATCGCCCACATTTTACTTGCTCGGGTTTAACACTCGCAACTAATGGCCGACCGCCAGATTTTACTTGTTCGAATTCACACAATCGCGTTTATGGCCGATCGCCCAAACCAGTGGGAGATCGATTGTTTAACTTGTCAATTATTGATACAAAATGATAAAGAAAGAAACTGGACGATATATTAATCAAAGCACTGGGCGATACATCAAAATACATAATAAGAAGGCCACGCCCCGGCCTTGGAGGATGCTTAAAGAAAGAAGGAAAAAGCCACAACCCGGCCAAAGGTATAAGCCTAATCCTGCACCTCAATGCACTCACCCTCCTCGGCCCCAGCCTCCCTACCCTGAACATCGGCCTCCCCTCCTTCGGTCCCGGCCGGTTCAACCCCTCCAGCAGTCAAGGCCGCCACTTCAGCACTCGGCATGATCCGACCTTGATAGACTTCACAATCAAGGTCGAACTCCCCAGCAGCCGGCGGCCCTCCATATAGCACGTGCGCTTGACGCACGGCTCTTTCAAAGCACTGCTTCAGTAACTCCTCGGCCTCGTCGTAATTCTCGTCGAGTTCAGCTTCGACTTTGGCCTTGGCATTTTGAAGGACAAGCACCTCAGCGGCCGACTCGGCCAGCTTCCTGTCGGCCCACTCCTTCAACTGGGCGACCTCAGCAGCTGCCCTCCTCTTCTCAGCCTCAAGCTGCCGCTTGGCCTCGGCAGCCTCATTTTGAGCCAGCTCCCTATCGGCCGACTCCTTGGCAATCTTGGTTGTCAAGTCAGCGTTAACAATCAAAGATTGATCCAAGGACTGAGTGCCCTCCGAGAGCTGATGCTCCAAGTGTGACACGGTCTCCACGTGTCGGTCTTGCCCCTGGAGACCGTGCTGGAAGAGCACCACCGAACGGCACACGAGCTCGAGGCCACTCCTGAAGAGCTCTGTCGGGGCGACGCCTTGGAGGGACTCCCGAGACTCATCGGGGAGCGCCACACGAACCCTTCGTGTGAACTGATGGCCGCGCCCCAAGAGATCGAAGGGGGTCGGCCCAGATGAGCCCGGGCGGGAGCGAGGAGAGAGCTGCGCCACCTCGGCCGCCTCTCGTCGAGGAGGAGGCGTGATCGGCATCGAGCCAGGGGACCGGACGGTAGTTGCTACATTACTACCCTCTCTCGGCCTCTTTTTGGACTTCTGGGAAGGACCAGCCCGCTCCCTGGTTGGGGCCGCCACCTCACTAACCGGAGGCATCACCTCCAAGCTGCGGCGACCCCTGCGCTCGGCCGCTTTCTGTCGGTGCTTATCAAGCACGCCGACAGCACTTGGCCGCTCGTTCACCATGATTTCTGCAAAAAGAAAGCACAAAGTTAATAAAGGCCGAACGATGAAAGATGACGACCAACGGACCGACTAAACGCCAAAACAAAAACCCATACCCCGAACGGCCGCCCAACGCCCAGGCTTGGCATAAGCCTTGACCAGCGACCGACATGGGAGCCTCCTCGGGAGGGCGTCAAAGAGCGAAAGAATTTCCATCTCATCGGCACCCTCTGTCGGCCTCGGCCATTCTCTGAAGCCGCAGGGCTTGCGAGTCCAGTAGAGAGGGAACCTCGATCTACCGGACTCGTCAAAAAATATGGCCGTCGCCTCCGGCCGAATGATGACTTTAACGAAACGCTCCTTAAATCTTTTGTAGGAGCCGCAAATAGGTCGAACAAAACACTACCCGTCCGCCCAACCAGTGAATGCCACGAGACCTTCTTGGCAGGGTGAGAGGCATAATGACAAAGAAAACAAGAGGGAGAAGGATGAAGGCGCATTACGTCATAGAACAGGCGGAAGGCCTGAAGGGACGCCCAGGTATTAGGATGAACCTGGGTGGGCGCCACGTTCAGCGCTCGAAGAACGCCCATCGTAAACATGTCAAAAGGCAAAGACACGTGAAGGTCAGAAAAGAAACAAGTGTACATATAAAAGAAAGGGGGACCGTCTCCCGGTCGCCCCTTACACACTCTCTCAGTTGGCCCGCTTGCTCGATTAAACATCGCAAGTGCCGGTCGCCCAACTGCCCGCTTACTCGATTAAACATCGCAAGTGCCGGCCGACCGCCCACCAAACTTGCTCGATGACATTGCAAGTATTGGCCGAACGCCCGCTTACTCGATTAAACATCGCAAGTGCCGGTCCCCCGAACGCCTTCTTGCTCGATTAAACATCGCAAGTGCCGGCCGACCACCCACCAAACTTGCTCGATGACATTGCAAGTATTGGCCGAACGCCCGCTTGCTCGATTAAACATTGCAAGTGCCGGTCGCCCGAACGCCCGCTTGCTTGATTAAACATCGCAAGTGTCGGTCGCCCAACTGCCCGCTTGCTCGATTAAACATCGCAAGTGCCGGCCGACCACCCACCAAACTTGCTCGATGACATTGCAAGTATTGCCAGAACGCCCGCTTGCTCGATTAACATCGCAAGCGCCGGCCGAACGCTCACCAAATTTGCTCGATCAACATCGCAAGTGCCGGCCGATCGCCAACCAAACTTGCTCGATTAACATCGCAAGTAATAGCTGGCCACCTATCCTTAGTTGTTCGATTAAAGATCACAATTAAATGGCCGATCGCCCGTTCCTGTTCGATTAAAATCACAATTAAAAGGCCGATCGCCCGTTCTTGTTCGATTAAAATCACAATTAAAAGGCCGACCGCCCAAATCCAACTTATTTGATCAGACCTAGGGTCACGTCACACCTCGAGAAATGGAATAGCCGCACGATCAAGGGAAACCGACCGACACCCATCATTAAAGACTCATCAGACATATGTAACACATCTGCCCTTGAGCCTGAGGGGCAAGTGTACCGGTATGGCCGAGAGGCCGAGGGGCCGAGACCTTAGAAGACTTGGCCGAGGGGCCGAGACCTTAGAAGACATGGCCGAGAGGCCGAGACCTTAGAAGACTTGGCCGAGACGACCGAGACCACTGGAACATGGCCGATGGCCGACCCATGCCATGATGATTTGGCCGATGGCCGACCCCTATTACAGTTAACGCTCAAACCAAGATCAGTGAAGCTAATCTATCATTAAGAATTAGGTAATGCAAACCTAAGAGGTGTCCACCTCGATAAATGGGCCCAACAAGGTAGGCCCACTAGAATAATATAAATAGTACGCATCCCAAGGAGTAAGGTATGTCATTTATCACTCTGAGAGCTGACCACCCGCTTTACTGACTTGAGCGTCGGAGTGCCTTCGCAGGTACCCCCACCATCCGGTGTTCAGCCGAGGCCGAGGGCCGAAGGAGAAGCAGGAGGACGAAGAGAACCTCAGTTCACTACCCAGTCACCTGACCGACCGAAGGAAGGAGAAGAAGACTTCAACAGTTTTCTAGGTCCCATCTCCCTAGCAGGAACATGAACATTAATTATCCTTATGTTTTGCATGTAGGAAAATTCATACAATAATAAGAAAACAAATTGATATATAGTGTTAAGATATCTCAATATCCATGGTGTCAAATCCCAATCAATTTCGTAAATGTCACATACCTTGCCAGCATTATACAGACTTATTAAATTCGAAGTCATTGATCCTATTTTTTCCATGATCCCACTCCTTATTCATAACTTTGGACATATATTTTATTTCATTTTACTTTGACTCACCCATCGTTGGTTTTATTTCCTCTACAATTGCAAATCAAACCCAATTTTCCCTAAAACGCGTCCTTTTATATAAAATCTTTATTATATATTAGGAGTGTTCATAAATAGATTTATTACAATGTAAAATTAATAGTAATTATATGTCTCTTTCGTAAGTCAAGTTGGTTCTCTTCGATAGAACAGTTCGTGGTCGAATAGTCCAACACGTGCGTCGTTTGTTAATTCGATTCCAACTTACAAATTCAAAGAATAGAGAAATTCTGGTATGAGATGTTGTCTTTCCAAAATATTAAAGTGTCATTCAATATTAATTAATGAACGAATGATGAATAAATCCGTATAAAAAATAATGATATTTTTTTAACATTTTTAAGACAATAATTTTGTAGATCTTTCTGTGAAACTCAAACTCAGCTTTAGATTTTTAACTAATAATATATAGGTCATTTGTTAAACATGTGAAGCAAGTTTTCCCATCGATGTCGTAATGATTTTATTAATTATTCTTGTCGTTCAAATTCACTCCAATGGAAAGTTTTGACAGACCATGCTAATCTGCATCCATAACCATCCAATAGCACATCCATATTCTTTTTCCTTATCCTTATTACTTTGTCAGTTTCGCAACTACTAAAGAAAGGTTTGTTTGATTTGTGGATTGAATTATACGTCGGAAATGATATTTTTGAAATTATCAAAAATATTGTTATTTTAAAAAATATTTAGTTAATATCTATTTATTCTTACAAGTTTGAAAAGTAATCCATCCTTTTGGATAATTCTAGTTAAAGATGTTGTGAGGTCTTCGGTCAATGAGGATCAATGAGGATGGAGTACCTGTGTAAAAGGTACTCCAATGTCTAAAGAACTCGGTATAAGACAGGTGATGGTAATAAATATTGTTCTATGTATATTTTTGTCTTGGTTCATGTCTATAAGATCGTGATGGACTTCTGATATACTGTGCCTAAATTAGGACAAGTTATTGGGTTAGCCTCAGAGTTAAGTTAACATTTCATATTGTGATTACATTAATCATACGGTGTTAAGAATTGTTTGTTGGGTCTATAAAAACCATGTCCACGTCACTCGAGGGTTATTCGGTCAATGATCTAGACCAATGGGATCTCGTTGTCATATGGTACACTAATTGTTCTTACAGAGTCGGGAATTCCACTCTTGCTAGATGATCCTAGTCAATGGCATCATGAGGTCTTCGGTCTTCAGTAGGTGAAGGAGGTACTTGCAAAATATATTTCGATGTCTAAGTTAGAGCTTAGTACAAAGTAGGTAAGGGTAATAAATATTGTTGAATGTGTACCTTTGTCTTGATTGGTGTGCACATTCATTCGATCATGATGACTATCTGATAATGAGCCTACATATAGTAAGTTATCGGATTAACCTCGGAGTTAAGGTAACATTTCATTGTGATTACATTAATAATATTGTGTTATAAAGAACGTTTGTTAGATCTATGAAAATCATTTCAGTAACATCATCCAAGAGGTATTCGATCAATGATATTGACCAGAAAGTGTCAAGTAATATACTATATTTGAGGAATATTATTGAAGTTACTTTATAGTTTAAAAATGAAATATTTAAGAAGATAAAAAAAAAACGAGATAAGATAATAATGAAAAGTTAACCCTCTCTAAATCCAAAGGAACTTCGAAATTACAATGACACAAAATGTGGCACATCTCCTCGCTCGGTAATCACTGTAAATAATGTGCCTCTAGTCAAACATTAAAAACCAATAGAAAATTCCTCATCACAGCAGTTAACCTTAATTCGTCAATGTTAACTTAAAAGAGAATTACAACAAAATTGTGATTCTTTTTTAAATATAGGAAGTAAAAAATCATAAGAAAAATGTAAGACCATAATCACAGAGCATAAATTACAGAGATACAAATTATAATTTAGCCGAAGCAAAATAAAACCCATTTAATATATATTGGGTTTAAGGTATAAGAAATATTTATATTGCGGATGCACTCTCATTGATCCCTTTTTTATATAAAATTCCAATTAAAAAAATTTAGGAAATAATTTTCTTTTACACGAGATTATTAAAATTAAATCATATTAACTAATTTTCTTAATTAGCGAGTTATTTTTTGGTTTATGTTGATAATCGGAGAGAGTATTACTTTCTAAAATAATTTCACACCAATTAAATAACATATATTATAATATTTGAGTGTTCATTTTGATTGAGCTCTTGAGAGCTTTGATTTAGGCATATATACTCCAAGTGGATTGAGGTTTGACGTGTTTTGATGTTGATTTTTCTCTCCAACACAAATAAGACACTCCAATATTAAGTAGATAAATATTTAATTAAAATAACAATAACCAATAAATTTTTATTCAGATTGAGAACACTCTATGTTTTCGTGTTTTATATAAAGTATAATGATCAATATTTTCCAAAAGGATAATGCAAACGTGTAAGAATTAGTGAGAAAACCAAAGTAATCATTGATTGTAATTAACATAAATTAAATGTAGTATATAGTTTGTATTAAAAAAATGTGTTATTTATTACATAATATCGTCATAATTTTTCAAAATTTATAGATTTTTTGTGTGGAAATTTTTTTTTAATAAAATCTTAAAATTCATGGAAAAATTTTGTATAAAAAGTCCACAAAGATTAACCTTCTTTGTTTTGCGCCGCAAGCTAAGCTTTCCCATTTTCATTGAGGTTATCAATTATTCCTACTTGACTTATTTTATGGTTGACTAATTTATATCCATTTCATCTACTAAAGGATTAAAAAATATTGGTGGACATAAAAAGTGCTAAATAAAACTTAATAAATAATATAATAGAAAAAATATACAAATATATGACATGAATGTTTAAAAGTAATGGATCATGATTTCATGTTATAAATAAGAAATAGTGGTAGTAGTGACTTGCTTCATACATGACTGTGCTCAAAACAATTTTTCTTACTCATGCATGGCTTCATACAAGATTCTCATCTTCTTTATCCTTATTAACTTCCTCAACTTTGCCATTACTGAACCACAAGATTATTCTCCACTCTACCAATATTGCTCCAGTGAACAAACCATTGACAATACTTCTCTCCAAGTTTATGTCGAAAAGCTCCTTAATAACTTATCTTCTCTATCCTCTGGCCACACCCAATACAACACCAATTTCTCGTGTGCAAACCCCTCAGACTCTATCTATGGCTTGTTCATGTGCAGGGGTGACACTTCACCTCCTCTCTGTCAACAATGCGTTCAAAGTGCAAAAAATAGACTATCCTCGGAGTGTTCTTTGTCCAAAGAATCTGTGACATGGTACGAAGAGTGCATGGTTCGGTATTCCACCAACTACTTCTTCTCCACCGAGACCACAATCCAGTGCAACACTGGCAAGGTGGTCTCAAACCCTGAAAACTTCACGCAGTTATATTTTGAGACCATGAACAAAACAGCAGATGAAGCAGCACATGCTCCTGTTGTTAACAACAATAACAAGATGTTTTCTACGAGGGAAGCACCCGTGTCTGGTTTCCACACCCTTTATTGTCTGGCTCAATGCGCACCAGATCTATCACGCGATGATTGCAGAACCTGCCTCGGTGATGCCATCAAAGATATTCCAAACTCTCCACAATGTTCTGGGGTGAGACTCGGAGGGAAAGTTCTTCATCCCAGTTGTAACATTCGGTATGAATCTTATCCCTTTTATCGTGTTCCACCAACAAACCCTTCACCCAAGCTTGTTCTCGAATCAAAAACCTCTCGTCATGCAGATTTAACGTTTTCAAAAGACCCCTTTTATGTCTCCCACAATTGCTCAACTAACGAAACCCTCACTTCGAATAACACTTTGCAAATAAGCCTCACCACCCTCTTTTCTTACCTATCTTCCAAGGCCACCAACAAGAGATATTACAAAGCTGATGTCAACAGCACAGTTTATGGTCTCTTCATGTGCCGAGGTGACGTTCCCAATGACGTGTGTGAAAAATGCGTTCAAAACGCAGCACATCGAATAGCATTAGATTGCAACTCCTCCCAAGAGGCTATAGTTTGGTACAGCCAGTGCATGCTTCGCTATTCCTTCAGAAAAATTTTCAGAACGGTGGAGAGAAGTCCTGTGTTTTCGGATTTGAATATCACTAGCAGAAACGAGGAACAAAGTTTCTTCAGTGTTACGTTAGCGAAGACGCTAGATAAGGTGGCAGTTATGGCAGGAGATAGTGATGAGAGATTTGGAAAATACTCAACGAAACTGAATGATAAACAAACCCTTTATACTCTTGCTCAATGCACGAAGGATTTGCCTACTGATGATTGCAAGGGTTGCTTGGGAAATTTGATTGGAACAGAAATTCCATGGTCTCGTTTGGGAAGCATAGGGGGAAGAGTTCTATATCCCAGTTGCAATCTCAGGTTTGAATTTCACCAGTTTTACTTCGACGATCCATCTGCAGGACCAATTCAATCAGGTAATAATATATTTTACATGAAAAAAATATATATGTAGCAATTGTATAAAGCTTCTTCACAAAATTACTGAATTACATGCCAAGTTTTGTAATATTTTTGAATGACTGTGATAAGGTTTTTATAGACATGATTGTTTCATGATATGTAGTTGGTGCATGAAATTATCATAAAATAAGATTGAAATTTAGAATGGTTTATGTAAATTGATGTTTATATATCTGGAAGGTAACGTTGAATAACAACAACAAACATCTCTAGTCAACGTTATCAGTAGTCTATAATGGCATTTTGTGTGACTTGTTTTATGCAGAAAACAAAGGAATCAATGTACGAAAAATTGTAATAGTAGTTATTGTGCCCACAATTATTTTGGTGAATCTCTTCTTATTGGCTTGGTATTTTCAAAGGAGAAATACAAGAAAGAGCCATACGACTATTCTCAAGGAAAATTGTACGTGATGTATAAAGATATTGCTTTCACAGGTTCAAGAAGTATTAAAACTTATTTAACAATTTAATCATATTTGCTAGTTGGTCATGAAACTGCCACTTTGGAGCCCTTGCACTTCAATTTGACAGCAATTGAGTTAGCAACTAATAACTTTTCCAACGACAACAAGATAGGAAGAGGTGGATTTGGGGAAGTTTATAAGGTAAAAAATTGATAAGGATTTTTTTATTGAGTAAACAAATTTTTTTTTTGACATATTTAATGTTTTTGATTTGCACTTAAATAATGGTTATATTGTAGGGTATTCTTCTTGATGGACGACAAATTGCTGTAAAAAGACTCTCAAAAAGTTCTAAACAAGGTGTTGCTCAGTTCAAGACTGAAGTTTTATTGATTGCAAAACTTCAACATAGAAATCTAGTAGAGTTCATTGGTTTTTGTCTTGAAGAAGAAGAAAAGATACTTATATATGAATACGTTCCAAACAAGAGTCTTGATCACTTTTTATTTGGTTAGATACTTTCAACCTAAATTTTTTTAGTCAATATTTACATTCCTTCTTATATAATCTCTTTCTATCAAGTTGATTTAATTTCATCCACATATTACGATTACTTACAATTTTCATTTAAACAATTTTGTAGATTCTCAACCACAAAAGTTGTTAAGTTGGTGTGAACGTTATAAAATTATAGGAGGTGTTGCTCGAGGAATTGTTTATTTACATGAACATTCTCGACTTAAGGTTATACATCGTGATCTTAAACCGAGCAATATTCTACTAGATGAAAATATGATTCCAAAAATTTCAGATTTTGGCATTGCTAAAATTGTTGAAATTAGTCAAGACCAAGAAAGTACAGATTTAATTGTTGGAACATGGTAAGTTGAGAATGTTCATCCCTATTTTTCTATTTCTACTTTTACAAAAGATATACTTGAATATATGTTAATTTGTGTAATTTTATTTTATAGTGGTTATATGTCTCCAGAGTATGCAATGTTCGGACAATTTTCTGAAAAGTCAGATGTCTTTAGTTTTGGAGTAATGATTTTAGAGATTATTACGGGAAGAAAGAATATGCATTCAAGTGAACCACGTCGTATAGCTGACGGTCTCCTAAATTATGTGAGTATAATAATTAAGCAATTTTGTTTGCTGGTGGTGAATGAACTTTTTTTTAATATCTAATAATTGATATATTATTGTAGGTTTGGAAACAATGGAGGGATCAAACACCATTAAGCATATTGAATTCAAATATTAAGGAAAATTATGCTGAAATTGAAGTTATAAAGTGTATTCAAATTGGTTTATTGTGTGTTCAAGAAAATCCCGATGTTAGGCCAACAATGGTAACAATTGTTTCATATCTTGATGGTCATTTTAGCGAATTACCAACTCCACAAAAGCCTGCATTTTTCTTGCATGGAAGAATGGATTCAAAATCTATTGGAAGGAAATCAAGTTCTAGGAAATCTATGAATATTTCTACACCATTATCAATCAATGAAATGTCTACAAGTGAATGTATTCCTCGTTAATGAACTAATTATATTTGTTGTATATGATTATTTTTGTTCTAGGATTGTAGTAAATTTTCCAATAATATATTTATTTCATATACAATTTTGTTCATCAACTTTCATAGCACAATAAGAATAAGAAGTAACTATATAAAGTAAAGAAATTCAAACATTTCAAACAAGTACAAGTTTTTATTGAAAGATGGAGAATGAAATATGAGAACCAAAAAAGCTAAGACAAACGGGAGTAATTATAGTTTAACGTAAGTTACTTACTAGGGTGGTTAAAAAAAAAATAAGAGATACACTTGAGAGCAAGATTGTTGTAGTTATCCATCATCCAAAATTTAGCGAAGGTCTTCCCTACCTTGCGAAACTCATGGGAAAAGTTAAAAATATTGTGTCGTCTAACAATTAATGAGCTTAATTCAAAGGGGGACATTTATTGTGGACGTGGATTATGTTGTTCACTAAAAAACATAATTCCTTTATGACAATTTGCAATGAAGACTCATTCGTCACAAACTATGATGAATGTTAGTTATTAGTAGATAAATGTGACAGATTTTTAATACAAAATTATATCATTCTTAAAAGTTTCGTCACAAAAGAAATTTGTAGTGTGTTATTGAGAAACATTTGTAATACAACAACATTTTACAAAATATTTTCTAAACATTATCAGGAAAAATGTTATCTAAAGAATGTCCTGAAAAAACGTTGTTTATTCTACCAATATAAAACAAAAAATCATTGCCTAAACTTAAACTCACGGCTGCATATTTCACGTCTCAAAAAACCATTGTAAAACTCTTATTTAAAGTTAAAAATATTTTTTAATTATTGTACAAGATAAAAAAAAATGGTGTAGTTATAGTGTCACAAATATTATCACATAAATGAGACATTGTTTAAGTGTTTTGATTTCTACTTCAAACAAGTACAAACAAAAAGATTTTACTTTTTTATGACATCATAGTATTAGTCACTCTAAATAAGAAATCGCATTATCTTTAAAAAAATGTTGTCACAAAGTAATTTATTTACCTAAACTAATGAAATCTCACTTGAAATGACCTCAAAAATAAAATATTTAAATTTTAACCAATTACTTAAAATGATACACTTGTCGCTCTAAAATTAAAACTTATTTTGATCATGTAGCACTATGAGTATATGTCTCTCCATAGTTAACATAATAGCATATAACTTGTTGAAAAGTTCTTATTATTCTTAGTTTTAGAAAACAAATAATGATTTATGTAACGAAAAATATTTGTTTTCCATTTTAAACTTGTTATCTTAGTTATGTTTAATAAACTTTTAATTTAATTAAATAATAATTTATTATTTTAATTTCTATAATTAATTTCTATTTAATATTTTTTTATCGTGTTTAATGTATTTCTCCTTGATCAAATAAAAATGTATAAACATAACATAAATAAATCCAATTACTACTTAAGTAGTAACAAATAAATCCAATACTAACTTTAACATAGCAATATCAAGCAACAAACGAATTCAAACACCGATTTGACCAACAAATACGAATCATGACAAAGACTAATCTCTTTACCATCACTCCCCATTTTCGAAGTATAAATATATCATTTCTGCTACCCAATTGGAATGAAGAAGAGAGTTTGACATTATGTGTTGTGGAATTGAAGTGTTACGACCGCAGATAACGTAATGATACTATCAGAAGAAATCAATGTTACATATATAATTAGACATGTAGAAGGGGATACTTATACTGTTACACTCACTTTGTATTTGCAGGATAAGAAAGAGGTTTGGGTAGAGATCTTTGTTCACAGATTGAATCATACGTAGAAGGCTTGATGTGTTTTAGGGGAGTATAATTCTATTAGACGGCAGGAGGAGAGGAAGAGTTTGATCTTTGTTTCAAATTACTCTAGAGAAATAAAAGGTTTTAACGCTTTTATTGAAAAATCTAAATTGGTGGATATATTGTTGGTTGACAGGAAGTTTACGTGGTATAAACCCAATGGTATGGTAAGGAGTAGGACTGAGAGGTACTTGTGTCAAAGGAATGGCTCGATCTGTGGCCACACTGTCAACAACAAATATGTATTTGATCATTGTGCAGTTGTGCTAAAAGATATGTATGTCGACTGGGGTCCGAAACCTTTTAGGTGTTTGGATGTTTGGCAAAAAGATGGTAGATTTAAAGAACTGGTGAAGTGATCTAGCTACGAAGTTCAAGGAGGAGGGATATATATCTTCAAAGAAAAATTGAAAAAGCTCAAAGCAAACTTAAAAGTCTGGAACAAAGAAATTTTTGGGGACGTAAATCACATTAGTGAGAACTTGCAAAAGAAGATTAATGAGTTAGATGATCGAGATGATGAAAGAGGCTTAGACGATTCAGAAAGAGAAGAAAGAAGGTCTTTTTTAGCTGACTTTAATAAAGTTTTGTTTAAACAAGAGGCAATTATGCATCAGAAAGCAAGGCAAAAGTGGTTGAAAACAGTTGACCTTAATGCAAAGTTTTTTCACTCGCCGGTTAATTGGAGGAGGGCAAGGAACGCGCTACATGGGGTTTTCGTTAATGGCAGTTGGTGCAAGGATAAGGACATGGTCAAGGACGAGGTTAGAGAATTTTTTGAAGATAGGTTTGCCGGGAATGATGTTTGTTAGGTTAGGTTGGACAATGTTATTTTCAATACCATCTCACAGGTTGGCAATGAGATGTTGATTGGTGACTTTTTTGAAGAAGAAATTAGGGCAGCTGTTTGGAGTTGTGACAATTTGAAGAGCCCTAGTCTCGATGGTTTTAACTTTAGTTTCATAAAGTTTAGCTGAGACATTATAAAAAAGGACGTGGTGTTGGCGGTGAATGATTTTGCAACCAACGGTAAATGGCCTAGAGGATCTAATGCATCGTTTTTATGTTTAATCCCAAAAGTTGACAATCATCAGCAGCTCTACGAGTTTAGACTCATTTCATTGGTGGTTGCTTATATAAAATTATCTCAAAAACGTTGTCTTTACGTTTGAAGAAAGTGATTAGCAAAGTTTTTGACCTCAACAGTCGACTTTTCTTGAAAGAAGGGGTTTGTTGGATAGTGTGTTAGTAGCTAATGAAGTTTTGGAAGAAGAAGAGTTGTGTTTTCTTCAAAGTTGGTTATGAGAAGGTTTACGACTCAGTCAGTTGGGAGTTTTTTTATTATATGTTAGAAAGGTTAGGTTTCTATGGTAAATGGACTCTTTGGATAAAGAGCTGCTTAGAATCTGCTTCTGTGTTAGTGCTCATGAATGGAAGTCCTACTAATGAGTTTTTTTTCCAAGAAGGGGCTACGTCAAGGAGATTTGCTAGCTCCGTTTTTGTTTCTTACAGTGACAGAGGGATTGGCAGGGGTCTCAAGATTGGCAGAAGAGAAAAATCTGATAGATAGTCTGGAGATTGGAAGGGCCAAAGTGAGGGTAAACATGTTGCAATACGCTGATGATACATAGTTTTTTTTGTGAAGCCAACAATAAAAGTGTGTTCAATATTAAGGCGATTCTACTTTGTTTTGAGCTTGCATCTGGGCTTAGAGTTAATTTTTTTAAGAGTAAAATTGGTGAGATGGGGATAGACCAGCTTTTGCTCCAGCAGTTTGCGAAAATTTTGAACTATGACGTGATGGTAACTCCTTTCATCTACTTGGGGTTGTCGATCGGGGGGTGCCACAAGCGAGGTGCTTTTTGGAGTGGGGTGGTAGAGAGAGTTAAGGCTAGGCTGAGTAGGTGGAAGGGCAGGTATTTGTCGTTAGCTGGGAGAATTTGCTTGACCAAGTTTGTCTTTTCTTCTGTTTTGCTATTTTTTATGTCTTTGTTCAAAATGCCCTCAGTAGTGGAGGAGAAGATAGTAAGAATTCAGAGGAATTTTCTTTGGGATTGGGGTTCGGAAGGAAGGAAGATAGCTTGGGCCTCTTGGAAAAAGGTTTGCGAGCCTCGTGAGATTGAGGGTCTTGGTATCATTGATTTAAGGATCTTTAACTTGGCTTTGTTGGGGAAATGGATTTGGAGATTGGGATTGGATAAAGGAGGTTTGTGGAAGGAGATTTTTTAATCTAAATATGGTGGCTGGAGAAGTTTGAGAGAGGACCGAAAATTTTCTAGGGGCTCACTTTGGTGGAAAGATTTAAAGGAGGTGTGGGCTTCGGAGGGCTGCGGAAGGAATTTTGAAGACACTTTCAAGTGGAAAGTTGGTGACGGAAGAAAAAACTCTTTTTGGGAAGACAGTTGGCTGATTTGTGGTGCATTGAAGAGGGTTTTCCCGAGGTTGTTTTCTTTGAGTTCGGCCAAATATGCAAAGGTGGCACAACTTGGTGATTAGATATATGGTGTTTGGGTTTGGCGTTTAGACTGGCGAAGGTCTTTCTTCATATGGGAGAAGTCTTTGGAGTGTCATCTTCTTCAGGAGTTGCAAGGGGCGAGGTTGGATTTGGAAGAGGAGGATAGTTGAGTTTGGAAGGTTGGAGAGCCTCAAACTTATTCGGTTAATTCTGCCTATGTTTTGTTAAGGCAAGATCGCGAGGAGGAGATGTCTTTTGTGTACAGTAAGTTGTGGAGGTTTAAAGCTTTGTTTTCTGCACTTTTCACTGCCTGGAGGGTGTTGGAGAATAAGATTGCTACATTGGTCAACTTGGAAAGGCGAGGAATTGTGGTTGACAACCTTTTGTATTGTTTGTGCGAGAAGGAGAAGGAATCTCACCGCCATTTGTTTTTCGATTGCATATTTGCTTGGCTTGTTTGGTGTCATTTCTTTGAGTGGCTTGGTGTGAAGTTCGTGATTCACATTAAGTCTGTGTCAAATTATTTTCATTTCGAGTTGTGCAAAGCTTCAAGTTTGGTTAATGATTTTTGGGGAGCAATTTGGGTTGGAGTGGTGAGTGAAATTTGGAAACAAAGGAACAAAGTCATTTTTAAAAAAATGAAAGGTTGATGTGTCTGAAGTGTTTGCAATAGTTCAAGTAAAGGTTTGGTCTTAGATTTTTTTCAAAAACTCGAGGTAGGTCGTTCTCTTATTCTAATTGGTGTTTGGACCTCTTAACCTGCATGAGGTTGGTTTGTTGATGCTCTTGTTGTCATTTCGTTTTTCTTTGTATCTTTGATTTTGTCTGTTTGATATGTGTTTCTTGGGAGGTAGAAAAAGGTTAAAGTACAATTTGTATAAGGGTTTGATCACCCCTAAAGTAGTTCTTATTTATTAATTCTTTATTACTGATAAAAACCATTCACTTTGTATTTCTTTTATATCATCCTATGTCACCATATTTATCTTTCATTCCTATGAAAAGGATGGATTTGTCCTAATTAATTAACAAGAAAACCCATATAAATTCACATGTCTGCTGCATATCATTTGTGCAAAAGAACAAGTTAGCAAGTTGTAAAGTGTAAGTTTTGGGCCTCCTACGGTTGGACATTTCTGAGGATTTAACTTAACCTATTAGAAAATTAATTAAGAAGTAGAATTCAACATTATAAAATTAGTTTATAAAGTAAGATTTATATCTATTTATATTAATTTCTAGTTGATGTAAAATAATTTTAACACACCACATTCATGTCGAGATTAACATAAATGTTAATGGATCAACTCAATAAACGTTTACTATAATAGATTTTAAATGAATTTAATATTATATTAAAAAGTAAATTTTAAGTATAATTCAACTTTATAAAATTAGTTTATAAAATAAAATTTACATTATTAATATATTATTTATGAAATGTAATTATCTTTGGGTGTGAGATTCGAACCAAGAAAATTCAAGAAAAAAATAATTGTTTACTTTTAAAATGGTCAGCAAACCAGTGAACACAAGCTCATTTACCACCAAAAAATTCCCAATTTAATCCATCCAAATGCGATGTAGCAGCCTCTGATTATGTTATGTATTTGCGACTAAAGCCCCAACCTGATTTACCTAGAGTTATGTTAGATTTTATCAAATCACACACACACAAAAAAACCTTATTCAATCTATTTCAATTGAATTAGATTGCATTAGTCAGGTTCCTCCCTTAATTTTAAATATATAATAATTAAATTATTCAATTGTAGTCAATAAAAATAACTTTTATATTTTTAATTTAACTTCTAGTTAATACAATACTTTAAAATAAAATAAAATAAGAAAAATAAGTGTCACTTTATTAAATATACAAAGAAAGTAAGTATCATTTATTAAAAATACAAAAAAATGTAAATATATATTCAAAAATTAAAAATGTATGGACATTATTTTATTAAAAACATAAAAGCGTGAATTTCATTTATCAGAATTTATCATAATCTTAGAAAGACACACCAAATTCTTCTTGAAGAAGACTTACAAGTTACAACCATTGAATTCTATTATATCAATAGATGTACTATTTCCTCTAAAAAAATGCATTATATAGTACTAGCATTTCTCCTTTCATAACATTACCATAAATTCAACATAACTCCCACAAAGCATTAAAAACAAAGTCACAAAGTAACTGACTTTGGCCAAGGGTCTTACATATCTCATGCCATGTCCCTACTTTCTGCACTACTACTAAGTTTTACCTTTGAAGGTTACATGTAAAAGGACTTTTGGTGTATTAGATAAAGTCCATAACATTATTAAAGAAGCAAAAGGCTAAGAATAAAGCCTAGAACCAAACTCATAAGCCATTTCTGAGGGGATAGTTGAAATGCAGAAGAAGGAGAAGGAGGAGTCTGACACACATTGTAGCCATACCATGTGTCACTGGGGATGGAGGTGTTGAAGGTAAAAGTAACAGGCTCTGAGTCATAGCCAAAGATTTTCACACTCTCAGGCTTCCAACCTTTCTCTTCCCCTGATCTATAAAGATACACAAAGCAAATGGGAGATGCACATGCACCATCTATCTGAAATGTATCTGAAGAACATTGCTCAAATGTCTTTGAAAGTGGATCATCTAGTCTTGGCACATATACCTGGTAATTCATGTTCAAAGTAAACAAAAAAAACAAATTAAAAGGTTTCAAGTTGCTGCAGCAGCAGATTAAGCTCCCTTGATTAGTATATATAGAAAATTCCAAGTTAGGTAACAGAGTCTCAGATGAACACTCCACACAAATTTTGAAGAGAAAATAAAATAAAATTTTCCAATTCTACAAGTTAAACTTTAAATGCAGATAAAGTTTATGAACTAACCTGAAGATACAAAAAGTGATCATTTTTTCATAATAGTTACAAATAAACAAATAGTGAGGGATAAAACATCATTAAACTTTCACCTATACTTTAAGCTGGCCTATTTGTTGACCAAATTCATGAACCCAGTTACAATAAAAATATATCTGAATATTTTTTTATCTGATATAACAACAACAAAAATTTCACTTTTTATTTTAAATGAGCAAGCATCTAGCACTTTGTTAGCCTTTAAAAACAAAAACAAAAAAATATTTTCAGCTGTAACAAAAAGGGATAGAAAATACTTATTTGCCCAGTTTATTTAGAAAAAAAGGAATTAATTATTTTCTGTCAGACTACCAACAAACAAACAAAAAACCTGTCACTAGTACAAAACAATAAATAAATGTGGCTCCACCAAAATAAAAAGTAGATAAACAATATTGAGAACCATAGTAACAGTGTGAACTCCTGCAAAATACCGAATATCCATTACCTTGATTCTGGAGTTCAACTTCAATTAAGGGTTTTGCTATAACTCTTCTAGAAACAATATATTCATCAATATTTCCTTCAAAACTAGATCTTGAACCCCTTCTTTAAACACACGCCACAATGAATAAACAAATAAAATCTTGAAAATTGAAATTCATTGTAGGAAAAAAGGCAAAACCTGGTTTCCTTTAGCATCTCCAAACGCAATACCAATCTTATCAGTTGTGAACATGGGCGATGAACAACTCGTACTTATAACCAACAAGTAAGAACAGCTTGATTCAGTTTTCATCTATTAAACAAACAAACAAAAAGTATTAATTAAGCATCTTAGTGTGCATAATCAAACTTCAAAACAAAACAGAAAAAAAGGGTCTTCTTAGAAATTAGAATAAAGTTACCTGGATATACCCCGCAGAGAAGGATTCAGCTGCATGAAGTTTCACAGAAACAGCTTCGGGCTCTGAAACTGAAAGGCTCAGTGCAGAGGAAAAGCATAACAAAAAAAGAACAAACTTGGTCATTTTTTTTTCTTCAGAAGCTGAAAACCCCAAAATTCAAGAATTGAGTTTTGTGAAGTTCTGCGCAAAATGGTCAAAGTTCAGTGTCTCTTTGTTTTGCTTTGGAATCTATGTGCACGTTATTTATATGCATCACGGCACCACATAAACGGCAAGAAAAAACGTCGTTTAGCAAAGGAAGGGTAAATGCGACTTTTCACCCTCGCGTTTTTCCCCTGTCCATGTCGTTCCATGTTCGATGTTTTTTTTACTGGTATATATACGTTCCGTGCTTTGCACGAGTTTGAATTTTAAAATTGATGCATGGACATAGCAACAAGGTAACTTTAAAAACAACATGGGACCACGGAAATTCTGAATTAAAACGAAAATGTGTCAGTTAAGTTTCCCTCCCATTTTCTTATTATTTATTCATGGTATTAATAATAAATAATAAATTTCAACAAAAAAAATAGTAATAAAAATTAAAAACTTGCAATCTCTTATTCAACCTACTTGTTACAAGTGAGTAGTTATGGCCAAATGTTCTCTTGAAGGCAATTGCTTCCTGCACCCGATCAATTGTGATTGGCACCCGACACATTTTTTAAAATCCAAAAATGCCCTTGTCTTCTTCATTTATGAAAACATTGAATGGTGAGGAAGAAGAAGTTCATGAATGTGTGAAGCTTTGGTTTGAGCTGCAAAAGAGAAGGTTGTGCTTCGTTCATTGTTGCTAAGTTGAGTGTAAGCTTCGTTTGGCAAGTTAAAGGAGGTAATTAATCCATTTTCGTTCGTCTTTGGTTATTTTCTCGAGCTCAGCTGGTCCCGGATATCGGAATCCGGAATTCAAATTTTCTGCCTACGGATATTAATATCCGGAAGTCAAAATTTTGTATACGGATAATAATATCCGGAACTAGGATTTTCCTACGGACGCTGATATCCGTAGTTCATATTTGCCTTACGGATGAAAATATCCGTAGTTCATAATATTGCCTTACGGATGAAAATATCCGGGACTAGTATTTGCCTTACGGATGAAAATATTCGTAGTTCATAATATTGCCTTACGGATATATATATCCGGAAGTTAACTGTTGATATTTTTTTGGTTATGGATTAATTTATCCGGAAGTGAAGTGTTAATTTTTTTCAGCAACCGAATGGATTCAACAGAGTCATACATGGGAGTTTTAGGGGAGATTGATGTGTGGGATGGATTAGATGATGTTGATCTGGAGCAGTCAACAAGTTATAACGCATTAGATAATGAACACAGGGCACATGAATGTAGTGAGGCATTTTCTACAAATGAGGTATGGTCAATGTTGGGTTGTGAATGTTTTTTATATGAATTATTTTTAAATTTGGCATGATGATCAAGATGTTCTTTTAAATTTTTAAGAATGTTATTGTAGGTATTTCGTGATCGAGATGAGCTGTTAGATTGGGCGAGAAGTGTTGGCTATAGTTATGGGTTTGTCATTATTATATTAAGGTCAGATACATGGACGGGCCAACGAGGAAGGATGACCTATGTATTGTTAGGTTGTGAGAGAGGAGGTAAATACAGACGGTATAAAAAAGAAGTAGATGTCAGTCAAACTGGAAGTAGGAAGTGTGAGTGTCCTTTCAGATTGCGAGGCAAACCAGTCAAAGGTGGTCAAGGGTGGAAGGTTGAATTAATTTGTGGTTCTCACAATCATGACTTGGCAGAGACAATGGTGGGTCATCCCTATGCTGGAAGGTTAAGTATAGAGGAAAAGGTTATGGTTGAGGATATGAGTAAAACTGCGGTGAAGCCAAGAAATATTTTACTAACCATGAAAGAGAGAAATGAGAAGAATGTGACAACGATTAAGCAGGTTTATAATGCAATCACTGTTCACCGAAGATCACAACGAGGTCACAGAACATAAATGCAACAACTGATGTTGTTACTAGAGCGAGACAGGTACGTGCATTGGTGTAGGTGCGATGAGGTCTCTAATATTGTGCAAGATATATTTTGGACACACCCAGATTCAGTAAAATTGGTGAACTCATTTAACATTGTCATATTAATGGATAGTACGTACAAGACGAACAAGTATAGGATGCCGTTACTTGAGGTTGTTGGGATTACGTCTACAGGTTTGACTTTCTCCGTTGCATTTTGTTTACTAGCAGCAGAAAAGGAAAATAATTTTTTTTGGGCCCTTGACAGACTTAAAGGGTTGTTTTTAAGAGTTGATTCATGCCCTAGGGTGGTGGTATGTGATAGAGATGTTGCCTTAATGAATGCAATTAGAATGGTGTTTCCTGAAGCTTATAATTTGCTATGTCGGTTTCACATTGATAAAAATGTGAAAGCAAAATGTAAAATGTTGGTGCATCCAAGAGAGGCATGGGATCAAGTAATGGAAGTGTGGGGATCTGTTGTGGATTGTGATATTGTTGAGGCCTTTGAAGATCGTGTCAATGCTCTTCGAGTTGTCTGTTCTCCATGGCCTATATTTGTTGATTATGTGATGGATACATGGTTACGTCCACATAAAGAAAAATTTGTCAAGGCATGGATAGATAAGGTGATGCACTTAGGAAACACAACAAGTAACAGAGTTGAGTCGGCACACTGGAGCCTAAAGAGAGTTCTTCAGAATTCGATGGGGGATTTATGTTTCTGCTGGGATTCCATCAATAAGATGATTATTTTACAACATAATGCAATCAAAGATTCATTCCAAAAGAGTTTGCATGTGGTTGGACATCGGTTCAAGGTTACAGCTTACAAAAAATTGTTAGGTTTTGTGTCTAAATATGCTTTGAACCTTATTTCAGAAGAACTTGATAGGGTTAAATCAGTGGGGTTTGATAAAAGTAGGTGTGGATGTAGTCTTACATGTACTCATGGTCTTCCTTGTGCGTGTCAATTGGCTTCATTTGGTGTTGGTAGCATACCACTTAAATCAGTACATGTGATGTGGACTCGTTTAAGTTTTGAAGACATTGCTACTGAACAATCTTCATCTGAGTTGTCAATTGATAAAGAGTTTGAGGTCATCGCGAAGCGGTTTAAAGAGTTGGATGTTGCAGGTAAGGTTAACATCAAGAGTAAATTGCAGGATATTGCCTTTCCAGAGAAAACATCTATTTACGCACCAGATCATAAGGTGAAAACAAAAGGTGCTGTAAAGATGTCTCGTCCTACCAAATTCATGAGATCAACTAAGTGAATCCCTTCTTATTTTGAACATGTGGATTTCTTACACTCACAACATGATAGTTGTGCAAGCAAAAAATCTAATGAAGAAAGCTTACCAGAAATTGTACCAGCAAAATGTATTCCTTTCCTTGATCAGTTCCCTGTAGGGTATCATCCATATATTGTTGATGTTGTTGACGTTAGGGCTGATGGCCATTGTGGCTACCGTGCTGTTGCTGCCCAATTGGGAATGGGAGAGGAGTCATGGGCTGTTGTTCGAATGAATTTGTTAAAAGAACTAAGTGAATGGAGACAAGAATATGTTCAACTCTTTGGTGGTGATGATAGATATGAATACTTGAAAAACTCACTTCTAGTGGAACACATGTCTATGGTACCAACCACTAAAACCATTTCATTTTTACATTGCATTTCTTTATTTAACTTTGTTTGTCAATTGTACTTGCAGGCAGGAACAGATAAGTGGATGACAATTCCAGACATGGGATATGTTATTGCAAATCGGTATAATGTCATTCTTGTTTCTTTGTCCATGTTACAATCATTGAGTATTTTTCCTTTAAGAACCCAAGCACCAAGTAACTTCCGTCAACACCGAATCATTGCAATTGGACATGTCCACGGAAATCATTTTGTCCAGGTATAAACTAAACCAATCAAGATTGATGTGCTAAATCAAGATTTGTGTACCTTATATTTATTACCTTTATAGGTCAAGCTCAAAGATGGTTGTCCAATTCCACCTACGGATATATTGTGGGCATCACATCGTTATCCGGCGGCCCAAACTTGGTCAACATACTACACTAGCCGGATACAAGTTTATACCCAACTAATGTCCATTAGACGATATTTGTAATTATAACATTTGTAATAGCATAATTTAGATTTATGGATGTTTAGTACATTTGCAGTTGTCCTACAATATTCACTGAAGTCACTGTTATGCCTACGGATAAAAAAATCCGGAAGTCACTGTCATGCCTACGGATAAAACAATCCGGAAGTCACTGTTATGCCTACGGATAAAAAAATCCGGAAGTCACAGTTATGCCTACGGATAAAAAAATTCGAAAGTCACAATTATGCCTACGGATAAAAATATCCGTAAGTCACTATTATGCCTACGAATAAAAATATCCGTAAGTCATACTTTTGCCTACGGATAAATATATGCGTAAGCCAGTGATTTCTGTATTAATGATCATATTGAAACATATAAGGATCATATTGAAACATATAAAATAAAAGTAACGTGAAGCAAGAACCGATAAGGATCATATTGAAACATATAATTAAGGTTCAGATACATTGTCATGGATCATATTGAAACATATAATTAAGGTTCAGATACATTGTCATGGATCAAAATATTACATAAAAAGAAATCGTAATACATCTGACATATTGAGAAATCCTAATCAATCATTCCTACGTGCATGTCTCCTGACATAAACAGCTCTTTCATCAGTCGCTCCTCGTGCTAACGTAATGGCTACTTGTATGCCTTCCCAAACAGGGCTGCCCTCCACGACATCGCCATGATCAAGTAATGGCTGCAATGTCTCTGTAATTCTACGACAAATACCCTACAAGCATGAATGACATACTATTAGAAAAAAACAATAGAAATTAATATCTTAACAAGGTTAGAAGCATACCAGAGCAGGATGTGACTCCTCATGATGACTTGGCACTGCTTCGTGATGACGTGCATCTGAGGGTACCGGTACAGGACGGTCATCCTCATCTGTATTAATCACATATGGATGTGATACAGATCTAAACCAACCCATGTACTCTTGAACGCAAGCGTCAGGATGACGTGCTATGGCATAGTCATGTATGACATAATCATTGAAATGTAACCATCGACGGTCCATTTCATTTGTATCCGGATGACCATGTCCAATTACAGATGGGTTGCGAGGGATGATCTGTGTATAGCCATACTGACGCAGAACACGTTCTGGCATGTGCAGCTGTGTCCAATTTCCAAGCCTCAAATAACCACAGAATAAGGAAATCCACTCGAATGGACGTTCTTCCCTGTGCTCGTTGTATGGACAAAACCGAATGGAAGCTGGTGTCAATGTATCCAACTGTGATCGTACAACAACAATTGAAGTACCTTTTCCAGCATCATACAGCCTGCATCGAGGTTGATCTTCAGAATACAATGCTTGCATACGTCTCATCCCTATAGACGGGAAATGCTCATAAATCCACCCCTGCAACAATGTTGCATAACCAGCTAGTTGCTTTGTATTTGCATAACTACAATCTCCTAGCTGTTCATACATGTGAGTTAGGGCAGCTGCTGCCCAAGAATATCCCCCGGTAAGCCTCAAATCAACAAAAAATCCAAGATAAAACACACTTACTGATGTAGCACTCTTGTCCGCAAAAATAGTGCAACCGACAAGGTGAAGTAAGTATGCTCTGGCAGCCACAGTCCACTGCCTCCTTGAGCATGCATCTTGATACACTTCTCTTAACCAGCTAAGGCGCACATGAGCTCCCCGACAGTGTCTTGTTTCTTCAGATGCAAGTGCATGGTCAATACGGAGGGCTTCTACCAATAAATCAGTCGCCGAATCAGAATCTAAGGTTTCCTGTGTGTAAAACTGACCGACAATGGGTAAATGTAACAAATTTGACACATCATCAAGAGTGATGGTCATCTCCCCAACCGGTAAATGAAAACTGTTTGTCTCTGCATGCCACCTCTCTACAAAAGCACACAGCAGTCCTCGGTCTAGACTCTCATAACTAGCATGAAGCAGACCACCTAAGCCAGACAATTCTACAGCAGCTTCTATGCGCTCATGAGGTGCTCCTAACTTATTTATCTTCCTCCCATGTGAAACGACCTTCAGCTCACCACGATCCTACAATAATCAACATATATCATCAATAATCAGGAATACATAACAAATACAAAAATTTATTTTTCATTACTTACCAAACCATCCCACAACTGTTTGGCTACGTGATGTTCATAATTAACAAGTAAGGACTTATCCAATGGCCCTCCTGGATAGCTTTCATCATCAACTTCAACTTCTTCTTGTTCAATATAATCTTCAAACTCTTGATTTGGAATTGAAGTACTAGACCCACCCCGTTTTCTTCTAATCGATGCAGTTGGACGCACACGATCCAAATTAGAACTTCCTCCACCTCTAGTCCGCACCATCTTACATTTCATAAAAGTAACATTCAATCCAACATATATAACAAAATTATAACACATATAGTTTAAAACACTTGTGAAAAATTTCACACTAATACGGATATTAATATCCGCAGACCAATAACAACAATCCGGATAAAAATATCCGCAAGTCAAACGTAGCTTACGGATAAAAATATCCGGAACCCACTTTTGAATTACGAACAAAAAAATCCGGAACCAATTCTTGCACTACGGATAAAAATATCCGTAAGCCATTAATGAAGTCCGGATGAAAAAATCCGGATGCCAATATTCTTCTGCGGATAAATTTATCCAGAACCAAATGGTGGTCTACGGATAAAATTATCCAGAAGCAAAGGGTGATCTGCGGATAAAATTATCCGGAATGTACTACTCTACGAAGAAAAATCCATGAACGGTACCTCAACTTCTTTGACGATGAAGCACTCACGACGAAGCAAACCAACTCTGCTCACGGTGGCTCACGGTGGCTCACGGTGCCTCCCTGCAACTTCACGGTGGCTGCTGCTGCTTCACGGTGGCTGCTGCTTCACGGTGGCTGCTGCTTCACGGTGAAGAAGAAGAAGAAGAAGAAGAAGAACCCTATTGTTGGGTGCAGGCATTGGGTGCAGATCATAATTTAAGTGTTTTTAATTTCATTAAGGGTAATATGGTCTTTTCACAAATCTGATTGGGTGCCCGTCACAAAGCATTGGGTGCAGGGAGAATGAGCCTCTCTTGAAATAACTTTCTTGGTTGTAGTATGTGAATGCAATTTCTTATTGCACCTCCATGGTTTCTTTCTATACCTCATTGTTGAAATTCCAAAAATATTCTTCTAAATATTTTAAATTTTTTTTATTCAAAAATTATTTTCTAAATTCTTAATTAACTTCTAAATTATAGAATTTGAAATATAAAATTGACTTCCAAATTATTTGACTGAATTAAAAATAACTTTTAACTGTAAAATTCAGAAGTCAACTTTTGTATTCTAAATTTTTTTAAATTGTATAATTATAATATAAAGTTGATTTCCGAATTTTATAGTTCTGAAGTTATATCTAAAATAAAAAATAACTTTTGAATTGAATTTTATATTTCAAATTCTAAAATTTGAAAATCATTACAAATTTCAAACTTTAGTTGGCTTCCGAATTATTGATTGTTGCAAATGATTCACAAATAACATTTTTATCATCTCTTTCCTTTCCGTTTTTGTTTTTTCTTCCCATGCTTTGTTACTGTTATCTACGTTCATATTCACCAAATTATTGTTTGTTTCAAATGCTTCACAAATAACATTTTTATCATCTCTTTCCTTTCTCTTTTTGTATTTTCTTCCTATGCTTCATCCATGATTTTCTTTTATTTGCAAGAAAATAATATATAAATAGAGGTATTTTAAGGATACTTCAACCTTTATATAAGAGACAAAAATAAGCAAACTTGAACAAACATATTCTTTCTTATCTTACCTCTAATCTCTTATGCACACCCAACAGTTTTGATCTACGCTTCTCTAACCAATATTATTTTTAATAGATTTCATACACACTAATGGTTTCAGACACCAATCAGAATAAGAAAAACATGTTAAGCGTACATTCGAGATCATTCATGGCCAAATTTTCAGTTGCTTTATTTTTGAAAATCTTGTTATTTTTTTATTTCCACAATTCTCCAATAACTACTATCTACCCACATTCATATATGATTAACAACTTCACTCTCCTGAATAAACTTAAACTGAGAAAAAAAAAGCATTTTTTATCTGTAATATTTTACATCATTATGAGTGTCCAAAAACTAATAACTTCAAAAGTCATTTCATTGAAACCAAGAAGATGATGGAGGATGCAGGAACTTAGGAAAAAAGAACTATGAAAGTGCGGGAAGAAATTGCCTTTGTAGAAATATAGAGGCAAATAAAGTATGAACAAAGTAATTTAGGAATTAATTAATTAGTGTTAATGATAATTTTCTAAAAAATCTCTTTAGGTGATACGAATTTTAAATGGAAAATAAAATAAATAGAATAAAACTTATACAAGTTTTATATTTCGACTTAAAAACATCTAAAAAGTAAAATAAGATTTGTATTCTAGTATCTAAATATTACTATTAATAAATAAAAAGAACTGAGTTACAATAATGGTTAAATATAAATGAGATTTTTATTCTATATCTATATCTATATATATATATATATGAAAATAAATTTCAAATATCTAGTACTATTTATTGTTATTAAATAAAAAATTAATTACAAATCTGAATTTTAAAACAATCTATGCAATCTGGTAAACTTAACTAATACCAAATAAATGAGAGGACGTAGACATGGTTAAGAAGAAAATCTAACTTATACAAGCAACAGTTGCTTTACAACTATAGAATAAAAGAGATGCATCCATGTTTAAGGATCAGGAGAAAGAAATAACACTCATCACAAATATCATATAATCTTTCTGTTTAAAAATATCTGATATTAAATTCTTTAATAAAACATTACATAATTTGATAAAGAAATATATAAATATATATATATATATATATAAAGTTTCTAAATATATTTAATATATATAACCCTTTTAAATAAGTTCGTCTAAAATATTTACTAATATTTTTATTTAACTGTGTTAAATTTTAAAATATGTGCAAATATAATTAAAAAAAAATATGTGTATAATATAAGAATTTGATTTTATGAGTATAAGGAGATAAAGTTTAAAGTTTATGAAGAATATGATAACTGTATTTTTCGGTTAAATAAATAAATAATTTTTTTTCTTCATTTTTCTAATTAAAATTATTTTACTTCTCTTTAACTTCTTTTTTACCTTCTTTCTATCTTTTCAAATAGTTCATTGCTCTCCCTTTATAAGCCTACAAGTAGGTGGATAAGTAAAAGCAGGTTTAACTTAGTAAAAGAGAACCGCGTGATTAAGGTTTGGTTTTCTGTGACCAATCTAAAGGATCTCTAAATATCATCATTATATTCTCTTTTTCATAATTAGGTTCCTTGAAAGACATTTTCAAGTGAAAGAATTTAACATATATTTTTAACAAGGCCAACCTACTTTAAGGAAATTAAGTATATTTGAAAGTTAAATGTTTATGATTTAGCTATTGTTGAGAAATTGCTAATTGTATAATTGAATAAGAAAGTGGTTAAATTGTTCAATTTTAAATTTGTTTGTGCACTGGTATCGCCGAACGACCAATGTCATGTCTCGGTCCCATCCCTGGATTGACTGACATGAGGTCCGTGTCCATTGGACTGACCGGCAACATAAGCCAAAGGACGCTCAAGTAAGGTCAATGAAGTTAATTCATGATTAGAAGCTAGGTAATGCAACCCTAACCGCGATCCAACTTCCTAATCCAATCCAATGAGGAAAGTCCACTAAGGTAATATAAATAGCACACATTTCAAGAATGAGGTACCTCATTATCTACAGTACTCTAATAACCGAGTGTCGAACCCATTTGCTGACTTGAGCATCAAAGTGTCTTCTGCAGGTACCCCTATTCGGAAATCACTAAAAGACCAAGAGTTGAGACTAGGAAGGAAGGGGGATGAACAAGCAAGGGAGGAAGTTGAAGAGCAACACGACCGACTAAGAAAAAGGAAGAAGACGAATCCTCTCAATAGTTCTATGGACCCCAACCCTCACACGAGAACAATTTTATTGAATTGAAAATATGTTCCACTAATACCATTAAAATTATATTTTATGGTGTAGATTGAATGGTTATAATGATAATGGATGTTAAGAATTTGGTTTATGATTAAGTTAATGATTTATGATTAAGTTAATGTTTGGTAGAGTGAAAATTAGTTTTGGGATTGAATTTTCATGTTATAAATTGAATGGTAGAATAAATTTTGATTTGGAGTAGAATTTATATGGTAATTATTTCAGTTGGAAAAAAATGAAGAATTGGGTTTGTATTTTATCACGACTCTTTTTTTTTTAATATAAATAATGTTATTGTAAATTTAGGTTGGATTTCTCTTTTTTTTTTCACTTTTCTAAATATTCAGAATCTTGATCTTTGGATCTTTATATTTGAATTTCAGTCTTTTGAGTCCTCAACATGAGTACTACATGTTATTATACTTTAACATTCAAATGTTATTATACTTTCACATTCAAGTTATGTTCTTTTATTGGATATGAGTAGTGAGTATGTAGTACACTAAGAAATTCATTACTCTTTTATCTTTGATGTTTACTTATTTATATTAATGGTATTGGTTTCTTATATTATTTGAGATAACTATATTAGACCTAAGTACCGTTAATCATGATTTGTAGGTTGTTTTAACTACATTGTTAAGTCCCTAATCTTAATTAGTAAGCAGTTTTCATGTATCTTGTCAAGATGTTAGGATGACGAGTTAGATCACTGCATCTCAAACACTCGGGTAATACACTACAAGACATCGACATCTAGACACTCGAGTGGTACACTACAAGACCTCATCATCTCAGTACTGGATAATACATTATGGAACATCGTCATCTCGATACTCAACAGTTTACATTAAGACCTCGTCATCTCAGTACTTAGTAAAGTATACTATAGGACCTCGTCATTTCAGTATTCAATAGTAGATAAGTGGTCTCCTCCCATGTATCAACTTATTGTCTCTTTTTTATCAATCTCATAAGTCATCAATTATGAAAGATATAAAAAAATTTCTTACATATAAATGGATTTATTTAATTAACAACTAGTTTTCAATTGTTAATTTTTATTTGTTAATTCCCAAATGCTAGTTATAAAATATTAGTTTCTATATGCTATTTTTTAATAACAAATTTTTTTAAACATTAACAAAATATTATTAAGACAAAATTTTACAGCTAAAATCATTTTATGAAACGTTGTAATATTCATACTTTTACACAATGAAAATGTCTTATTCAACTTACAAATGGTTAAACTGTACTTTATTGTGAAGTTCAATTTGCTTCCAAATTAAATTTGTTCTATACTTTGAGAATGGACTATTATATATATTAGAAACTAAAGAAGAAATAATTAAAAAAAAAACTGACACATGTTGGCCTCCAATATTTTCTTTGATGGAAGGGGTAAAATCCTCAACTATATCCTATTAAATTTTATAAGATCATTTAATCATTAAAATATAATATTAAAAACTGATTTAACATTAAATTAATAACTATTTTGTTATTAAATGATAATCTTTAAGAACTAATTTTGCATTTTTACGTATTAAAGGAAATAATCATATTTTTCTTTGTTTTCTCAATAGAGTCGGTCACCTTCAATAAATAACATTTACCCATTTTATTTAAAAAAAAAAATTGTGTAGATTTTAACAACCAAAATCTCTTTCTTAACTTAATAACTCTTAAACTTAAAGAACACTTACAAGAATATTTATAACTTAAATAAACACACACAATCATTAACAAGATTTTTACAAAGTAAAGACTCATGTGTCTGAGATATGAAACCAATCTTTATCAGTTAAATAAACTTTTCCTCACATGCATAACATTACTAATTTGTTATATAAGTTCTTACACTGAAACACTGTTACCATAGCATCAAAAAAACAAGCCATTTCTGAAGAGAAAGCCATTTCTCAGGATATAGGTGGCGTGGAGGAATATCATCACACCAATGAGAGCCATACCAGGTAGCATCAGGGAGGGAGAAGTTAAAAAAATAGTGAGTGAGAAACCATGTGTTGTTGCAATAGATTTTCAGGGTTTGAGGTTTCCAATCTTCCACTGCACCAGATCTATATAGGTATACATAACAAATATGAGATACACATGCCCCATTTATCTCAAATACATCAAAAGAACATTGCTCGAATGTCCTTGATACTGGACCGTCTAATCTTGTTTTGTTTACCTGCTAAATAACAATAATAATCATAAACAATTTCAAGTTCATTGCTCCAGATTAAGCATCCTTAATACAGAAACATTAACCAACATTTGTTTTTAAATATAGGCTAAAGGAAAATTGTAGGTGTCGAGGGTTTTTGAGAGGAAAGTTGTAAATTTTCACCCATTTAGGTTGGAGGAGGAAAGAGGCTCAGAGTAGCTAGTACTATGTTGAGTAGCAAGGTTTTTGGTAACCATGATATGATATACATATATGAACATGACATGCTATACATGGATGCAATTTTGGTACTTTTGAGTTATGAGAGAAGTTATACAAGTAGAGATGACATAGTAGAAAGAACTATCTTGTTTTGATCCGTCTCTTACCTATAAGAATTATGAGTTAATTTTGTTAGTTACTATGCATAATGATTGCAAACTTAGTTTGCATAAACAAAATCTTTAAAAAAAATACCTACAAGTAGATATTGTAATAATAATTTTATTTTAATATTTCACATTTTTTTTCACTCCATAAATCTATCATTAAAAATAAAATATAAATAAACATAAAATTAATATTTATATTCAATAAATATTGTCAAATTAAATCTTTTAGGAACAAGAAAACAAAAAAAAGTTATTGTTTAAACTACTAAAAAAAACTATAATAATTAATTATCATTTCTTGACTTAAAAACAGAATTATTATTGTTCTATCTTAACTCACCTCACCTCATCATTGACCTACAGAGGTTACGAGTTATGTGGGACTGAGCGATGTGGATTAAAGTAATTAGCCCATTCCACACTTTTTTTTTTATTCACAATCTCATTCCTACATTAATTACTTAGTATTTTTCATATGAAAACAAGTGAAAAAAAAAAAATCTTCTACAAATTAAAAAAAAAACTAAAAGAGTATTGAATATCATAATTTTTGTAAATGTTGGAGATACCATGCCGATTAGAGATAAAGACATTCTATAATATATAAGTTATAATATATAAGTTTGTACAAACTTTTCTGTAAAATTGAATTAAATTTAAAGTCAATTTCTTAAAATAGTATCAGAATGTAGAATAACCAGAATTTATTAAACTTATGAGATACCAGTATCATATTTCACTTCTTAAAATATAAACAATACATTTATCACTATGTGGTCCTAAACTAAATGTTGAACCCTTTAAACATGAGGTGGAAGAAAGAGAGGAAGAACATTTAAAATTCATTGAATGAAAAATGTGAAGCAAAACCTTATTGCCATAAGCATCTCCAAAAGCAATTCCGATCTTCTCCCATGTGAACTTGGGTGATGAACAACTTGTAGATATATTTACAAGGTAAGAACAGTTCGCTGGGGTCTTCGTCTATTGAACACAAAAAAATAATCATGAACAAAAAAGAAAATAGAAAAAAAAAGGTTTTCTTAAAAGATCACATACTTTGGTACCTGAATATAGCCAAAAGAGAAGGAATCAGAAAGAGCTTGAAGAGAATCAGATTTGGAGTCTGTTACTGAAAGAGTTAGAGCAGAGGCACAGCAGAAGAAAAGAAGAAGCTGCTTCATCATTAAGCTTTCACCACAAAAGTCAATACAAGTCGTGCTTTAGAAAACTATACTATTTTATATGCCACTATGTACCACCCTAACTTATTATAAAACAAATACTATATCTTTGAATGAGATTATTCATAACACAAATTAAAATAATTATTGTAGTTACTGGTACCCAGAATATTCATAACTCCATGTAACAATAAGTATGCATTAAGTTCATAATGTTATGCTGATTAAAAAAAAAGTTCATAATGTTATAATTAACTAATAATAATTCATCATTAGTATTAACGAACTATTATATTCATAGGATTAAACAACTATTTATCAATCATAATAATTATCTTAAAACCAATTTAACGATCATTATCCAAATAATATATAAATACAACTTTCCATAAAGTATATATTTATTTTCTTTTATTTTTTATACTTATATTTGACGTTGTTACTAACTTAAACATTTCAAAATATATATATATATATATATATATATATTCAGATAAATCTCTCCCATTTTGTGATCAATCAAAAATTTGTCCATGTAAGAGTATAATTATTTCCATATTAGAATTCTCCAATTTCATTCTAGTAAGAACAATTATATACAAGATTTCCTATAAATTAACTCTTACATAAATTAATTTAATTTATGAAAAAAAAATTGTATTTCTTTTCTTTTGGAAATAACTTAAAAGTTGTTTCCAAATAATTTTTTATTGTATTTTTAGTATTCAGTATCATAACTTGTCCTTCTTAGTTATTCTAATTGCCTTAATTGAATTGCAAATAGTGGTAAATGTACAATTTTAATTTTATGGGTTATATTTGATCCTCTAAAATCATAGTTATGCAATTTTAGAGACAAAAAATAACTAGTTGTTATAGTGACTAAATTAGAGACCATTTTAAAGACTGAAATGATTTTTTATTTCTAATAGTTTCTATTATTGTTAAATAGTTTCTAAATTGGTATCTAATTAGCTACCAAGGTTTTAACTATCAATTATTTAAATTCTAAATTTGATTCATATATATATATGGGACCCTTTTGGTGCTTATGTGCATGGACATAAGTTTTTTCTTACCATAGTAGATTTACTTAATTTACTTAATGAAAACAAAATCTGAAACTAGAAATGCTTTAAGTAGGTTTATTGTTCTTATACATAATCAATTTAATGTTACTATAAAAAAAACCATATAAACTTATAAAAAAACCATATAAACTGATAATGGAAGTGAATTTGCAAGAGTTACTCTTTATGATAATGTAAGCATTATACATCAAATAAGATGTGTAGAAACCCCTCAATAAGACGTTGTTGTTGAAAGCAAACATCAACATATTTTGAATGTTACATGGAGCTTATTGTTTCAATCTAAACTTCGTGTTGTTTTCTGGTCATATGTTGTGATTCATGCTACACATCTAATAAACAAAACTCATTCTAATGTTTTAGAAAAAAGTACAACTTATGAACTTGTTTATAAAGAGCAACTCGGTCTTAAAAAAGTGAGAGTTTTTGGTTCTTTATATTTTGTTTACAGTTTACAAAGAGATATGTCTAAACTTGATTCAAGAGCAAGAAAGTGTGTGTTTCTTGGTTATAAAACTAGAATGAAAGGATATGATGTGCTTGATATTCATAATATAGAAATCTTTGTTTCAAGGAATATGATTTTTTATAAGCATATTTTTCCATGTTTTAAATATTACAAATGCAATAATAATGAAAATAATATGCAATTAGACAATTTTGATTATATTTTTGAATCAATTAAGAAATAATAAATGTGATGTTAATGATCAAGATTATCAACCCGAAGAGAGTACTCTAGAGGATAGTGAAAACTTGAGAAAGTCATTTAGACAAGAGCTCCTAGTTATCTAAATAATTATCATTCAATTGTCAAATCATATTAATACTAAATGTTTTAGAAATTTTGATAAAATTATTTATCATATATCTACATATCTTGACTATGGCAATCTGACAGTTAAATGTCTTAACTATGTTTTAGTGATACCATCTAATGAGGAACCTCAGAATTATAATAAAGTCATTAAAAAAACAGAGTGGTGCAAGACTATGGAGAAATAAATAGAAGGATTATAAGAGAATGAAACATGGAGTCTAACTAAGCTTCCTCACGATAAGAAGCCCATTAGATGTAAATGGGTTTATAAAATCAAATACAATGCCAAAGGTGATATATAATTATATAAAGACAGACTCATTGCGAAAGGGTATACTCACTTAGAAGGAGTAGATTATTTAGATACATTTTCTATTGTTGCTAAATTAATCACTATAAGGATGCTCTTGAACGCTGCAGCTTCTCAAAATTGGTATTTAAAGTAGTTGGACATTAACAATGTGTTTCTATATGGGAGTTAATAAGTGAGGAAGTTTACATCTTACCTCCACCTGCAATCAAAATCAAAATTGGATAGGTTTGCATGTTAATAAAATCTTTATACGGTTTGAAACAAGCTAGTAAGCAGTGGTTTTCCAAACTATCTTATTCTCTTAATGACATTGGTTTTTCTCAATTTTTTTATGATCATTCATTATTCATAAGAGAAATTGGAAATAATTTTATTGTATCATTGGTATACGTAGATGATATTATCCTTGCAGACAAATTTGTATCAAACATTAAACAAGTTACTTAGTATCTTAACAAGGCTTTTAAAGTAAATGATTTGGGAGATCTAAAGTTTTTGTTTGGACTCGAGATCGTTAGATCAAGTAATGCTATTCATATGCTCTTGATGTCATCATTGATATTGGTCTCTTAGATGCTAAGCCATGTTCCACACCTATGCTAAAGGACACACAAAAAAACATGTTCAAAAAAGGTATTCCTATGAAAAATATCACTTATCAAAATTCATTGGAAGACTAATATATCTTACCAACACTAAACCAAATATACACTACAAGAAAATCATCAAATAGAAACCAATTTTTAGAAACCAAAATAATTAGTTGCAATAGTAACTAAATTAGAAACCATTTTAGAAACTAAAACAAAAATTGGTTTCTAAATTAGTTTCTATTATTTTATATTATTGTTAAATAGTTTTTAAATTGGTCTCTAATTAGCAACCAAGGTTTTATCTACCAATTATTTAGTTTCTAATTTTAGTCTCTAAAACCTTGGTTGCTAATTAGAGACCAATTTAGAAACTATTTAACAATAATAGAAACTAATTTAGAAACCAATTTTTGTTTTAGTTTCCAAAATAGTATCTAATTTAGTTACTATTGCAACTAATTATTTTGATCTTTAAAAATTGGTTTCTATTCCATGATTTTCTTGTAGTGATAATATACAATGTTTTTTTTTAGGTCAATTTCTACATGCACCTATTATGGAACATCATAATGACGCTCATCGAATATTATGAGGTTTTTCACAAAAATGGAGTATTTTTTTTTCATATTTACGTAAATGGGCAAAAGTAGAAAAAATTACAGAAATGGACAATTCTTGGTCAAAGTTGTCAATGATGTAGGCAACATCAATTAAATTTGTTAATCTCTCCACTTTTTATTTTTTAATTAAAGTTTCTAACCGGATCGGCAATTTCAGTGTAAATAAAATTGGATATTGGATTGGCAATTTCACTCCATTGAAGTTGCCAACCGTATTGGCAAGTTCAGTTCATATTTTTTTATATAAATGACAATTAATATTTTTGGAAATAAAAATATATAAAAAATATTTTAAAAAATGACAATTAATTATAATATCAAAATTTAATTTAATTTAATTTAAGAAAATGGTATATAAAGTTGAATAATTAAAATTATTTTTTTACAATAATTTTAAATAAATTGGATTAAAAATGAGTTGTTTGATAAATTAAAAATATTTACTATTTTTTAAATATTGTTAAAGTTAAAAATACACTTATAAAAATGTGATATGATTTATGTATAAATTTTTAGATTATATAATATATGAAAATGTATTTATGTAAAATAAATGAAAATATTGAATAGAAGTCATTAAAAGAAGATGATATTAAAATATTTGATAACAACATTACAAAGGATGATTCTACTGTTTAAATGGACAATTTCCTCTCTTATGACCTTCATTGCGACAGTAAGAACATTTTTTTGGCTTGTTTTGAATTGGTTGATCCATTTCATTATGCAAACGAGTTGTAATTGGTTGTCCCGAGTTTTTACGTCGCATGTGGGGGTCAGGTATGAAATTTGGTCTGGTATAAGTAGACCAATAATCCTCGTTTCGAACGGGATGGAATTGAACTTGATATGCCTTTCTAATCGTGTGGAGGTTGTAAACCGGATTAATGAATGTCGTCATTTGTAAATGACAAGAGGAACAAACGGCAATCACATGACGACAGGGAAGTCGAAGAGCTTGGAAGTGACCACAATCACACCACAAATCATTTAATCTAACTGTATATGACTGAGGTCGTCGACCATGTTGGGGGGTGGCTAATTCTTGGACATCAAATTCAGAATTTTCTACATTAAACCTTTCCACGAAACACATAGTCAAATCTTGTTGATTTTTTCTAAATAAGGTTGTGATATCTTCTGGATAATGGTGACCTGCACGTAACATGGTGTCTATTTTGAAGGCTCGCTCAAGAAACCATGTTTTTGTTTTTTCGAAAGTTGCCTTAACCAAAGCGGAAATCGGTAAGGAACGAGCTCCCTTAAGCACGAAGTTAATGCATTCCGCTAGATTTGTGGTCATGTGACCATCCCTCTTTCCCCCATCGTATGCTTGAGTCCATTTCTCTAACGGTATGCGATCTATCCAGGAAAATGCTTGCTTGAACTCAGATCGCATAACTGATAGCTTTGCCTGTACTATCGGTTGTTTCATCTCATAAGTTGTCATAAAGAAGTAAATGAATTTAGTTAAATGGTAAAAAGTCGTAATTATCTATTAGAGAAGGTAAGCAATGTTATTACCCATGTTAATCAACTGTTGTTTGAGCTGGGCATTTTTGAATTTTTTGTTGAAATTCGATGCGATATGACGTATGCAATACACAGAAACGAGGCCGTCTCCTTCCCATCCAACTTCTTCGGATTGTAATGCTGAAATTATACTGGTTCCTCTATCAGTAATCATGCACAAATTTGGCTGAGGTGTCACATATTGTCGCAATAATTGGAAGAACCAAATTAAAGCCTCCCGAGTCTCGCCTTCAACAATCGCAAACGCCAATGGAAATATGTTCCGATTCCCATCTTGAGCGATTGCGGTCAACAATGTTCCATGGTATCTTCCAGTTAGAAATGTCCCATCAACTTGTACAATGGGCTAGCAAAAATTGAAACCATCGATACAAGGCTTGAAAGACCAAAACACACGATCCAACGTGTAACAAGAATTGTCTTGAGCACCATCAACCATACAAGGAGAAGCAATATACTGCACAATTGTCCCCGGATTGCTCTCTTTTACTGCTTCCAACCATCTAGGATGATCATTGTAGGATTGTTCCCAATCGCCAAATGCCAAAGCAAGAGCTTTCTGTTTTCCCAACCAAGCTTTTCTATATGTGATAGTATAGCCATACAAATTTTTTATTTCTGCAATTAAGCTTTTAATTCGGACAGAAGGGTTTGCTTTTACTGAAGTCAACACCATGGACGCAATATGGGTTGAGTCCAAATTAACATGGTCTGCCGAAAGATTTGTTGACAAACAACTATGTTGTGCATCAATTTTCTTTATCTCCCATTGACTTCGGATTTTACTAAAAGATGCACGTAATCTCCATTGGCACCCTCCCTCACGATGTATGCACCGAGCGACATATCTGTCTGGCTTTGATTCCACGACAACAAATTTGTAACCATTGTCTATGTGGTATTGTTTTATGGCATTCAATGTCGCCTCCTTTGACATGAAACACATGTGTTCATTGAGGTCGCAGTCAATGTTATGTTCGGATTGACTGTTAGACGGAATATACTGTGAAGAAGATCTGTTGAACTGATCTTCATCATCCAAATCAAAGTCGTAGTTCTCTCCATCTTCACTTATGTCGTCCACGATGTCTCTAATTATTGGTTCTTCATGTTCGCTTAGTGACGTTTCACCGACATTCCACGTGTCCATCTGCATTTTAAAAGAAATAAAATTACCTTATATATATATTATATGTGTGTGTTGCCTAAATAGGAAGAAATAAGATGATAAATAAGAATGTATTACCTTGACGATTTTGTTTGAACTTTACACTAGAAGGAGAAAATAATGTGTCCCACAAACTTTCTCCTCAATTTTTTTACTTGGATACAAGAATTAAGACAAGAACATGTGTACAACAAAGGATGAATGCATTTGTGTAGAAGACTCCATTGTTGTTCCATTATATAGCAAATGTTGTGTCTGAATTAAATATAATTTTAACATATTTATTAAAATTTGTATTGAGAAGTCCAATCCTCAGCAATCAATCTCTGTGACATTTGTGTATAGAAAACCATCACGCGTGTATAGAAAACCATCACGCCAAGCTACACTTTGTTTCATTTATTTTTTTCCAATTTCATAACAAAGAAGTTGCCTTCACCATTGACAACTTGGGAAAAAGTTGCATTCACCATTGGCAACTTCTATTCAAAGTTTCCTTCATGTTTGGCAACTTTGCATAGGCACAAAATAAAAAAGTTACTCACACTATTGCAACTTTAATTGCAAGGACATGCAGCACAGCTTGATTTTCTCACAAGCAATGTTTTTCTTACACAAAAGACATGCCAAACTACACTTTACTCACATGACTACATATAGATTCTTTTGGGTACAATGGCACAGAGATTCCCTTGGCAATTCACACTTATACTCATTGGTTGGATGAATTTAAAGTTTCAGGAACTCTATTTAATAGAGTCCAATCTCATATCCAATTCACACTCAATTTATTGCATTGTGCTGGAACTCTATTGCATTGTGCTGGAACTCTTTAGGTGTGTCAAGTTATCTTCAAAGGTAATATTTGTCTAAAACTTTAATTATGTAATTAATTATAGTATTTTAATTCTGAAAAATCATTTTGTATTTTCTATTTATGATTAATTTATTTATATTATATTAGATATTTATATATAATATTAAAAGTAGGTAGTGAATATTTCTTCATTCTCTCGTTAGTGGTGTTTTAAATAGAAATTAATATTGTTAAAAGCGTAATTGATATTTGATTACTGCACAATTTGGTTCCTACCGAACACAGAACAAACTATAATTTGTATTGGGCCAACTGATTTCGAAATACAACCCCACCCGTATTGCTAAATTATATATATATATATATATATATATATATATATATATATATATAATTCAATAATTTACCATAATTACGATTATAATAAAAAATACTGTTTTAAAATAGACAATATTTTTAAAGATGTTATTTTAAAGTGTAATGGTGTATAATATAGTTTAAAGTGTAATTAAATAAAATAAAATTAATTAAAATATATTTATATTTGATCTCCACCCAGGATTTTTTTTTTTTTAATAGGAACTAGGTATAAAGGTACTATAAAATATGGTTGTATTTGCAGGAACCATCTTATTAGAATTTTATGGCATCTTGTTGCCTTCCTGCGAATATGTCCCTATTGCGACTCCAAGATAAACATGTTACTAAAGACGTATGGGAAGGTAATGAAAGACTATTGAGACCCAGAAGGCATGCAATCTGGATACTAAAGCATGAGGACATACTTGACCAACGAGTCAAACAGTTAATTGATCATTCTGGTTTTGGACATTTGTTAAAATTTAAGAACATTGACTTCAACCACGTACTACTTACAGCATTAGTGGAAAGATGGAGATCAGAGACTCATACCTTTCACTTTCCTCTCGGTGAAACAACTGTTACTTTGGAGGATGTGGAACTCATATTGGGTTTACCTGTTGATGGACAGGCTGTCACCGGGATTACTAATGGTGATTTAGTATCTTTGTGTGAGCAGTTCCTCGTATTTATACCACCCACTACAGCGGTGAAAGGAAATGCAATTAGTTTGTCTTGGCTTAACAACACTTTTCAGGAATTGCCACATCATGCAACCGATGATGTTATTGCTCAACATGCTCGAGCTCACATATTAACACTTATTGGGAGTCTATTGATGCCTGATTCTTCAGGTAGTAAGGTACATTTAATGTATCTATTATTGTTGGCTGACTTGAACAACGTTAGAAATTATAGTTGGGGGTCAGCTGTATTGGCTTCTTTGTATCGTGCGCTCGATCACGGAATAGACTTTAATCAAGATAATATTGGAGGTTGCACGCTGCTTTTACAGTGTTGGGCATGGGAACGCCTAACATGCATTTCTCCACAACTTCAACCATTGACCGATGAAGAAGTTCAACAAGGGGTTGGTTTCCCACTCGGGAAAAGGTATGCTATTTTTTTATTAATTTTCGAGACAAGAAAACAAAGTTCTTAATATTCCTTTGCTTATATTAGGTGGACTCGGAGGATGCATAGGACGCACACAGGAGGAACCACTGTTCCTCAAATATGAGCAATGTTTGATGGCATTAAAGCTAAAGAGGTTGTAACCAATATATAAACTAACATATCATTTTATCTGAAAATTTCATATTACTGATGTTTCAAACATTTATTTACAGTTTCTTTGGACTCCATATCGAGTGGATTATGTTAGGCGCTTGATCACTATCGAGGTTTCCCCAATTGCACGAGCGGTAGTTCCTCTCATATGTTTCGCAACGGTTGAATTTCATCAGGTTGATAGGGTTATGCGCCAATTTGGATTTCGACAAAGTATTCCACATGACCCATTCAATCTTGATCAACTTCACAAAGAGGATATGAGAGGACGAACTGATCGATATTGGCCACAATATCATGTGGCATGGATAGCGATGTGGAATGACCGTCATAATTGTCTAATTCAGGGAAATCAATTTAATGGAAATGGTCATTTGCATGACAAGTCAACATACATGCAATGGTACATCAACCATACTATCTGCTACATCTCACCTATAGAGTCATCGTCCGAGGATGATGTAAGTTCAATTACAAAATTATTTATTATTCTTCATTCACTCATCCAAAATTAACACATATTTTCAAAACAATATGATATGCCACATGAGACTACACAACCTCACTATCAACATCATGTCGGGTCTTCTTCTCAAGTTCAATCGTTTCAACAACAATCTTTTCGTCTGCCAGGTGTTCAACCGACCCAGTTGTTCGGATATAGGGATCAACCTCACATGTCATTCCATCAACCACCTTTCAACTACTCAACATCTCCATCTTAACAACAATTTTTTGTTGGTCCATCAAATCCCTTTGCAACCTCTACCATGACCCCCCCATCTGCCTACAATCCAATGTCATCCATGCAGTATTATCGACCAATAATGCCTTCACAGGTGTCCGAAAATCAGAATGATGATAATGAAGTCGAAGGCACTGACGATGACATTCCACCTCCACCCCCTCCTACCCTTCCATCCGAACAACAGCCACAATAACGACCACGAAGACAACGAAGAAGACCACCATGCGGCACAGCTTCACATAAATGACAACTTTTCCTACATCTCTATTTTATAATCATGTATGAATTGTACTTATTTATTATTTTATAAATATTGTTAAACACTACCCTATTTATTTATAACTATATCAACTATAAATGCTACTTCATGAATATAATTTCAATTTTTTAAAAACAACAAAAGTATTTTTAATTTTAACATTTAAAAAATACTAAATATATTACATTTATTACACAACTTATTTTTAATCCAACTTAATCTTGGGTAACTTTGTTTCTTGTGAAAACAAAAATTTAGTTTCAATAGTTTTAATTTTAAAAATTATTATTATATAAATTTTTTAATTTTTAACAAAATTAATTATTTAAAAAAATGAACTGAACTTGCCAATACGGTTGGCAACTTCAATGGAGTAAAATTGTCAACCCAGTATCCAATTTTATTTACACTGAAGTTGCCAACCCAATTAGAAACTTTAATTAAAAAATAAAAAATGAGAAGATTAACAAATTTAATTGATGTTGCCTACACCATTGGCAACTTTGACCAAGAATTGTCTATTTCTGTAATTTTTTCTGCTTTTACCCATTTACGTAAATATGAAAAAAAAAATACACCATTTTAGTGAAAAACCCAATATTATGATGTATTAAGGAACTAACTTGCAACTAAAAGGATTATGTGATTCGGATTGGACCACTTGATCGTGGATTATGCTATTAACAACTGAATTTTGTATGTTTTTGGGTTCCTCCTTGATCAGCTGATAATCAAATGAAGGAATCTAATATTTCTAAATCAATATCTAAAATTGAGTATCATACTTTTACTACTTTAGATTGTGAACTTCAATGTTAAAGTATTTGATCGATGAATTCAAAGTTAAAATTCAAACACCAGAGATAACTAACATATGTAATATAAAAATAGATTGTCATCTTGTTTTGGAAAAGTTTCGATCAAAACTCTTCCAGATGCTACCAATCACCTCCTCAACATTGTGATTTTACTCCTGCAATTTCTAAGCTTGGGTTGATGCATTTCTACCACAGGGGATATTAAGTTCCGTTACATTATCATTTTTTAATACACGTTGTTTTAGTTTTATCATAACATCTATATATTGTTGCATGTAATTAATTTTTGTAATGTAATTGTTTAAATAATTACTTAATATTATTTTACTTATAAGATAGGTTAGAAATAATAAAATACTTACATTAAGCAATGGTAATTGTATTTAAAAATATTATATATTTGGTAGGTTACAAACACAATCTGTGGCACGGTACACAAAACCACTGTCACTTCAATTTGGTTTTCCCTATCTGTTCTCACGCTGTTTCTGTGATTCTCTCTGTCTAGATTCTTCCTTTCTCAACGTGCTATGTTCTCGTGTCTTCGTCAACCTTCCACGTTTTACCATACTCTTTCATTAATCTCCACGATTTGACTAACCACGGACCCGAATTTTGAATAGCTCTAGAACTTCAAATTTCTCGTTTTTGTGGTTTGGATTTGGCGTTTTCAAGATCATGGGGTGGTACAGAAAGGGAAAGCTCATTAGTGATCATTTTCGCAACTTGGCTTCAAGGGTTACGCCTCAAACACCAATTTTTCAGCGTAGTTCGAGAATTCGCCAATCTGGGTATTTGGATTCAGGTTCAAAAGGTGCTAGCTTTATCGGGTTATCTTCGTTTTGTTCAATTTCTCAGAGACTAGGCACTCGAGGCGTTGCTGGAGTTAACAAGAACCTTCACAATCCGTTTCTTTTTGGGGCTAAGAGATTTTACTACGTGGATCCTTACAATGTACAGCATTTCAGGCCAAGAGGGCCTAGGCGTTGGTTTCAAAATCCTAGGCATGTTTTCTTTGTTGTCTTGGTTGGTTCTGGAGTTTTAATCACTGTTTATTTTGGGAACATAGAAACAGTTCCGTACACCAAGCGAACCCATTTGATTCTGTTGTCGAAAGCCATGGAGAGGAAGCTTGGGGAGAGCCAATTTGAACAGATGAAGGCTGGTTTTAAGGGCAAGATATTGCCTCCTATACATCCTGATAGTGTGAGGGTGACAATGATTGCCAAGGATATAATTGATGCATTGCAGAGAGGGTTGAGGAAGGAGCAGGTGTGGAGTGATTTGGGGTATGCATCAGAGCATTCTACGCTGAGTGAAGGATATGGAAGGGAGACATTGAATGCATTGGCTACTGGGAGTGATGAGAAAAGTGAAGGGAATTGGCACAAGGAGGATGAGATTCTTGATGACAAATGGGTTCAGCAGAGCCGGAAAAAGGGTCAGGAGAAAGGTTCAGAGGCTGCTACATCACATTTAGATGGATTAAATTGGGAAATTTTGGTGGTAAATGAGCCTGTTGTTAATGCCTTCTGCTTACCTGGTGGGAAGATAGTAGTGTTCACTGGTTTGCTTGCGCATTTTAAAAGTGATGCAGAGATAGCAACAATTATTGGACATGAGGTATTATACTTGTGCTTGGATTAAGTTTAAGTCCTTGCTTTTGCAGTTTAATATGCCTACCGTAGGAGACCTAAAGCTTACACCTTACAACTTGCTAACTTGTTATTTTTGCACAAATGATATGCTGAGATGTGAGTTTTATTTGGGTTTTCTTGTTAATTAGGTTGGGCATGCTATTGCAAGGCACAGTGCAGAGGGGATCACAAAGAACCTATGGTTTGCTATTCTACAGTTGATACTTTATCAATTTGTCACACCTGATATAGTGCACACAATGTCATCCCTTTTCTTGCACCTACCTTTCTCCAGGCGGTATGCTTTATTCCTATCTCTCTTCCTAACCAATTGATTTCCTGTATGATCTTTAATAATATTAGATTCATTCAGTAGAAATTCATAGAAAGATAATACTTGTCATGACTTGTTGAAATGCGGTGAGTTTGTAGAGCAATGATGTTGCTTTGTTGGATTTCTTAATAAATTACTTTGTTAGATCAATCAGAACAAGTAGCTTATCACAATGTTCGTTCAATTTAACTGTTGAACCTTAAGTACTTGTATTTTTCTTACATGTGAAACATTGTATGAGCTTGATATCAATTAATTTTCTTTGATTAGTTAGAGATTTTTTTAAATTATGAAAGAAGAGGTTAAAAACAGAAACCAATTCGTGTCTACTTATGAAGTGGAATATATATGCAAATTGCATGCTTACTATCTGTTTTAGTGTGGCCTGAATATATGTTGTGTTCAGATGTATGGCTTTTTGTACCATGGTAGGATGAATCCAGTTGATGGATACATGTTGAATGATAGAGTTGACATTGGTTACAGTTGCACTTGTATAGTCAATAGCTATCCTTTTAGCTTCTTAATCACAATAGAATATAAGAACGTATGATTGATTTCTTGAACAATCTACAAGAGAATGTTGGAAGTATCTGTACAATCCAGTGGATTGGGATGATTCCATCTAGTTTGGACTCTGGACACTACTTATATTCACTACTCTATATTTTATGAAGGCATTAGAAAGCAAACCTATATGGTATGTCCAATGCTTAGCAGTTAACATCTACATGAGTTAATGCATGAACGATTTTAGTAAAGGAGCGAGTGATAAGTAGATGAGTGCTCAATATATAGGTGTCATGAAATTTAGTAAAATAACTCTTCAATGCATTAATTCTATGGTAATGTTTATTTGACAAAAGCGAAATAGGATCCACGGACACAGTACATCTGTGGATGCAAACACAGCATTAGTGTCCTAGCGATAATTCCTGTTTCTTGGACATAATATCTTGGCGATAATGCAAACACAGCATTAGTTAATGCTTTATATATTCTCAGAACTATATGTTCTCTGTAGAAAATTGTCCGATGACAATTGTATTTTGATGAGTTTAAACCTATTGTTGATTTGCATGATATTTGATGAACATGAACCACATGATAATCAATTAATCTTTTTAATGGTATGTTTAATCATTGAGTGTTCTCTGGGTTACAAATTTTCTAAAACAACTCAATTTATTCACAGGATGGAAATAGAAGCTGATTACATTGGGCTGTTGTTAATTGCATCAGCTGGCTATGATCCCCGGGTGGCACCTAAAGTGTATGAGAAGTTGGGAAAAATTACTGGTGAGTCTACCCTTAGGGATTATCTCTCTACCCATCCTTCCGGCAAAAAAAGAGCAGAATTGTTGGCCCAAGCTAAGATAATGGAAGAAGCATTTTCTATATATAGAGACGCAAGAGCTGGACATGGGGTTGAAGGTTTTCTTTAGGACTGGACAATCACCCGTTTACCTAATTCAAACATCAATGGAAGTTTTTGTTCAATATAAACTTCAATGGGAGATTCAGTTCAGCGTAAACTTGTACATAGTGCAATTAACTTCTCTGTTTGATTGTGTGAGAATACCCTATTACATTTTTTACAAATAAAAAATACAGAAGAACCTTTTGCTATGATGTGCAGAGTATTTATGATTCAACTCAAAACAATCTCATTCAATTGAACATTATGCATTATAGTTGAATGATACCTTGGTAACCCATTAGCTCAAAACAATGGGAAGTTGCTAAAAAGTTCTGCAATGGTAGAATTATTAACCATGGTTTAACAGAATGAAACCATTCCTGAGCCTAAAATCCTTAGGATCAAGGCGCCTGTGAATTTTACTGCGGCACCAATTATGGCCGTACCATGTATGAGTGGGGTGGTCAGAAAATTTGAAAGCTATGGTAAATGGTGTTGTGTACTTCATGCCTTGGATTTTCACCATCTCAGGCCTCCAATCTTCCTTTTCACCATATCTTCGTACCGACACAAAACAAATCCGAGAAAGGCATGCACCAGTTATCTGAAATATATCTATAAAACCCTGCTCCAGTGAACTCCTCAGAATTCGCAGCTTTGATTCTGATACCTGATAGTTTTTTTACAACAAGAATTAAAAGGAAGATTTTTTGTAACAAAGAAAGAGTTCAAGAGTGCATCTTGAACCCCTTAACCATGCATGGCAAGGAAATCTTGAATTCATTTGAAGGAAAAACCTTGTTGCCGTTATGATCTCCAAACTCTATACCCAGATTCTCCCCTGTGAGGTTGGGTAAGGAGTTTGCATATATAATGACCCAGTAGGAACAGTTCGATGTGACCTTCGCCTATTGGACACAAAAACTCAAATCAAGAGTTGAAGTTCATGAGCATAGAAAGAAAAAGAAAAAGGGTTATCTCAAAACTAGTACCTCGATACAGCCATAAGAAAAGTTTCCATTTTCTTGAAATTCCGGAGAATCACATTGAAACTGTGAGACTGAAAGGCTCAGTCCAGACGCAAGAAAGAACAGGAGAAGAACAAGCCTTGTCATTTTCTTTTTCAGAACTTTTAACTCCATTTTTTCGATGCTTTTTTTTTTTCAAAACATGCTTGTGACTTTTATACAGGCATCTTCGTTTATGGGTCTGACACAATATTGCATAATTGTATTAAAAATTAACAAATTATTATCTTTGAACAACACGATATGCATGTTAAAAAATAGTTAATTATATAAACTCTCTTATTCATTTTATTCATTCAAATACACTTAACATATTTTCAGTTCTCTGCCTTCAAGATCATATATTTCAATAGGGAACTGCATGCAAGAGATATATTTCAGATAAGTTTTCAAATTCTCTTTGCCTTTTGCTTTCTGCACCCCATGATTACTATATCCACAACAACAAGAAAACTAAAAAGTATAATTACCTTTTTCGTTCTTACGTTTGGGTTCAATGTTCAATTTAATATAGTGATTTAGAAAACAAATCAATTTGGTCCCAAGATTTAAAAAAAAATCAATTTGGTCTCTTACGTTAAGTTTTCACCAACGACGTTAACTGTTGATAATATGGCGCACATAGTGACATTGGTTTGCACACGTGGGGGAGAGGGAGGCAGAAGCGATGAATGTGGTGGTGGAGCCTAGGGAGGACCGACGGCTATGAAGCGCTCCCAAAACATGCTTTTGTTGACGTGAAACGTCTTACAAAGTAATAACCACTACCTGTAATAATATTTTATGGCGGGAGACGTTTGCTTAATTGCAAATGCTCACTCCAATGGTGCCCACCAGATAAGTGTATTTTGTGAGGTGCTGCAAACAGTTGAGTGATGAATAGTGGGCAATAATTGATGTATCTATAGAAAAAGTAGAAGACAACATTGATGCATCCCTTGTGAAATGCAAAAAAACGCCCATGGAGTTGTATTGTAGAGGATAAGTCAAACGGCCATTGCAAGGTATATGAACAAAAACTATTTAACCTTTTATGTGAAATTCAGACAATATGAACAAAAACAATTGAATGTGTTATACAAAATTTACATTGAAATAGAATACACCAATGCAGCTTCATTGAAAAGGAACCTACAAGCCACTTATTATAAATAGCATTTACAGACCATCCCATCAACCAATCCTAGTTGAATAAAACTCAACTTTAACTTCAATTAGTTACCAATAAGCCACATATATTGTATAATCAAAACCATGTCTTGAAGCATAAGAGAAAAAAATAAGAGAAAAATAAAAATTGAAGTTTTTTTTCCACTCAAAGGGTTTCATTATGTACAATATCAATCAACCAGAATAACATTCAGAAATTTCCAACACTATTTATTCTTTGGGGACGCTTCCTAGTCGTCAACCCTCCCTTGGCTCTACCACCACAATTGTCGCTGCCTCCGTTTCCTTCTCCCTCAATCTTCTTTTTCCAATTTTCAAAGTCTAAAATTTCATTCAATCTATGTGTACAAACCAATGTCACTTTATGTGTCACGTCATCAAAAGTTAAGGAAACCTAATAGAAGGGAACAAATTGAACATTTTTAAAAAAACCTAGGGATCCAATTAATTTTTAAAAAAATCACTAACTTTGGAAAAGCTTACTTATAGGGAATGTCGTATAAGTAAGATGTTTTAAATCGTTACAAGGTAATTAATAAGTTAGAAACAAATGTTTTTTTGGAATCATTTTGAATATTCAAATAATTGTGTTGGTGTGAAGGGAAGTTAATAACCACATCACATGTAACTTCCAATAATCCCATGGGAATGCAACATTCTTACCCAGCATAAGATTAAATGAAATATAGGATTGTCAATTTTGTGGGAATCAGTTTATCTAAGAATATTTTTCAAAACTAGTTCCAAATGCAATCTTAAGGTTTAAGATCTCGCCCTTAATAATTGTATACGATAATTTCTCCACTAGCCTATCTCAAATTTGTCATTACCATCCTCAGTCCTGTCTGGGAACAGTAATCAATGTCTTAAAGAGATCAGTCAGAAAAAAAAATTCTATGAGATTTTGACTACCGGTGAATGGTGAACCATTTAATGTAATGAAAACTTATGATGATCATAATTCTATATAAAGAAATCTAGATCTTCAAGAAGTCAAGATTGCAAAACTGCAAAAGTGATCTTTAACCTCCACTATAATAAGTGAGGCACAAATTTTCTAAAGGAGACAGATCATATTAGAAACTCCAATTTTGATAAGGAATTCTTAGAATTTAGATTTAAGCCTAAATTAATTCCACAAAACATAATTATGAGGTGAGATTCGTTCTCCCATTAATATATACTACATTGACTTTATGAGACAAAGGTTTTTCTAATACATTGCTCCCATTCTACACCACATTGAAATTTAAAATGAACTCAATCTTATAAAAACCTGTTTGAAAGTTAAGAGTTGCTCTCTCTCTCGCTTGTATACATTTCTTTGGCGTTATTTCTAATCAATGTGGAGGGAATTTTACTGGTGTAGTTTTTTTTTTAGATTTACGTAAATGGGCAATTTTTGGTCAAAGTTGTCAATGGTGTAGGCAATATAAATTAAATTCATTACCCCCCTACTTTTCTTCTTTTAATTAAAGTTTTCAACCGGATTGACAATTTTAGTTTAAATAAAATTGAATACGGGATTGACAACTTCAATGTATTTTATCTCAATTAAAGTTGTCAATTTTGTTGGCAAGTTTAGTTGATTTTTTTAAATAATTAATATTTTTTAAAATTAAAAGATGTATATAATAATAATTTAAAAATTATTTAAAATTACATGAAGTGATTCACTGTTTAGGGTTTAGAGTTTAGTGTTTAGGATTTACATGAAATGATATATAAAGTTGAATAATTAAAATGAATATTTTTTTACAATAATTTTAAATAAATTGGATTAAAAATGATTTTTTTATATATTAAAAATATTTAGTATTTTTTAAATATTGTTAAAGTTAAAAATACACTTATAAAAATGTGATATAATTTATGTATAATTTTTTAGATTATATGATATATGAAAGTATAAATTATATAATATGTAAAAAGTAATAATATACATGCATTTATGTAAAATAAATGTATTAAAAATAAAATAAATTATTCAATATAAGTCATTAAAAGAAGATGATATTAAAATATTTGATGAGAACAACATTACAAAGGATGACTCTACTGTCTAAATGGACAATTTCCTCTGTGTGACCTTCATTGCGACAGTAAGAACATTTTTTTTGTCTTGTTCTAAATTGATTGATCCATTTCATTATGCAAAGGAGTTGTAATTGGTCGTCCAGAGTTTTTACGTCGCATGTCGGGTTCTGGTATGAAATTTGGCCCGGTATAAGTAGACCAATAATCCTCGTTTTGAACAGGGTGGAATTCAACTTGATATGCCTTTCTAATCGTGTGGAGGTTGTAAACTGGATCAATGAATGTCATCATTTGTAAATGACAAGAGGAACAAACAGCAATAACATGACGACAAGGAAGTCAAAGAGCTTGGAAGTGGCCACAATCACACCACCAATCATTTAATCTAACTGTATATGATTGAGGTGGTCGACCATGTTGGGGGTGGCTAATTCTTGGACATCAAATTCAGAATTTTTTGCATTAAACCTTTCCATAAAACACATAGACGAATCTTGTTGATTTTTTCTAAGGTTGTGATATCTTCTAAATAATAATGACCTGTGCGTAACATGGTGTCTATTTTAAAGACTCGTTCAACAAATCATGTTTTTGTTTTTCAAAAGTTGCCTTAACCAAAGCGAACGTTGATTGACCTCGGGCGTTGACCAAAACCAACATGGTGGGACCCCGAAAGTGGGGTCCACTGGAAAGTACAGCAGGGCAGGAAGGAGTCTCCTTAAGTTCACAGGTAAGGGTGGTCGAGGAGGGGGCGGCACCAAGGCAGGGCGTGGAGGCCTCGGGCCTCGGCACCTCAATAGTAAAGATGGACAAAGAAATGTGGTTTTCAAGCCACACCACAGTTACCAGTAGGGAGAGGCCCAGATCACGAGAGACCCGTGCATGGGATGTAGGGACGCGACAGTACGTACCACCATTAAAAAGCCACTAGGACAGAGATGACCCGTAAGGGTCACGTCCCAGAGGGTGATCTGCATGCATGACACGTGAGTAAGGCAGGGAACTCCCAGGGCGGATGACTCAGAGATTGGGTGCATGAGTTGGCATCCAAGCAGTCATCCCACGCCAGTTGCACTTCGACAGGGCAGTCTTACACACTGGATGACCCTAAGTCTGGGTGTTAGTGTCGCGTAGACGCGCCTATAGAATGTTTAAGTCACAGCTAAACAGAAGGGCAATGACACTAAAGGTATATAAGGTTGACAACAGACATAACCACACGTTTGGACATTTCTACAGAACACTCTACGCTTTCTGAGAGAGAAACAGAGTGAGAGAGAACACACAGTGATCTAAGAGTGAGAGTTTGGTGTTCATTGCCCAAGATACTGACTTGACCGTCGGAATGGAAACGATCGCGAGGGCGCCCTTTGTTTCTCTGTTTCAGGTGACTCCATCGGAGGTAGGGAGCGTAGGAGCGAAGGGTTCTTGGAAGCGAAGTCAACAGAAATGCACGAAGACGTTAGGTCAACCAGCGGGAACAAAAACATTAACAAATTCAACTAATATTTTTTATTTTCATATAATGTCTTCATTATAGCTGATGATTAAGTTTAAAGAATAAAGTATGAGTATGAGTATTTTATAAATAGTAAAGAGTAGAATAAGAATCTCTGATGATGGAGCAGAGACAGAGACATAAATAATCAATTGTTCTCCATTTGACGGGATATAGCTAATGGGCAAAAGAGGCCTAGTTTTTGACCTAACACAGAAAAGGCCAAAATGTAAGGTGGCCACATGTTATCCATGTGCAGAAATTTTAATTTTAAATATTAAAATGAATATGGTTGAATGAATGAAATCAGAAAAAAGGTACACGTAATATAGGTTATATTTTACCCTTTACTTTGGTTCTAGCCTTTAAAACATCAACCATACTGTAACATCAGAAAAGATGCTAGAAAAGTGTGATAATGATTCTAGCCTTTACTTTGGTTACGGATACCAACTCCTTGAATACTTATATTTTAATAATTATCCACACACAAACAATATTTAATGCTTATATTCTGTTAAAGGAATTTAAAAATGATACTTTAAAGGAATTCATAATTATAATCATGGAAAATGAAAAGTTGCTACTTGGAAAGCAAGTTATCCTTCACTGTAAAAGTCATTATATTTCCTTATTTGTCATAAGGGTGTAGACAGTAATTACTGGGGTACAGGTAGTAAAAGTCTTCTCATACCACCCAACACATAGGTAGCCCAACAAAATAGGAAGATGGGCCAATTTAAAACAAGCCTAGTGTCTTTTAACTGAAAAAAAAAAACAAAAGTTGAGTACTGAGTTCTTTCTTCCTACTAAGGAAGGAAACGAAACAGAGAAATCAGAATCCGAGTTCTTCAAACTCGAACCCTAACATTACAAAAAACCAATGTATCGATTTTTCTCTTCCATTCGCCATGGTCGTGGATCTTCCCTCGTATCTCTCCTTGCACCGAAACCTGCGTTTCCACTCGATGCCGCAATGCCACCTCGCCGTTTGCCTCAAAACGACGGTACTATTCGAATCTCTCTGCTCTCACTTTCGTAGTTTTTGAAATAGCGAAACGAGTCGACTCATCTTTCGTTTCGGTGCTCGAAACGGAGGAAATGGAAAGTCGTAGGGATTCTTATGTTTGTAATTTTGACGGCACCGTTTCGATGTGTGGATGGGTAGAGATTAGAGATCGTGTTTACTGTTTTCAAACGGAAAAGAAGATTATGGCGAATGGAATGTTCAATTTTCGTCATTTTTATTATTTTTATATGGAGGAGTGAAAATATAAGTTCCGTTGTTGTGGGAAAATGACTGTTTCCTTCTTTTCAAAGATTTTGATGGGGGCTTCAAGCTGTTAGAGATGGTGATGATCTTGCGTTCTTCATGTGGAATAACTTCAGACAATCTATCTTTTTCACAGCATGGTGATTTTTGGATGCCTATATTTAAAGGGGTTTATCTCTAGTTAATTTTAGTTCTGTTTTCCGTTTATTTGGTTTGAAATATTGGTGCAGTAGTGATACTTTGTTTATTTAGATCTTCTTGGCATGTAGCGTTTGGGGCTTATAATCGAATTCTTATTCTTAAATGGTTGAAAATAACTCTTATCATTTAATTTTGCATGTAGAGGTTTAGTTTTTTTCCAGCTCATCCCCCAACAGTATTTATAAGGAATTTTCTCTTGTAACTGCAGGACATGTTAGAGGATTTTCAAGTTCAAATTTTGATTGGAGGAGGATTCAAACTAGCCAGAATGTGAATGCAGAGGAGAATGCTCGTCCAGACTCTAGTCAGAATTTAGAAAATAGACAATCCAGAAACTGGAATAATGTGAACCAGAATGTGAATGCAGATGCCAACGCTCATCCAAATTTTATGCAGAATAGACAGAACATAAATCCCAGAATGTGGAATAATCTGGGCCAGAAAGTGAATGCAGATGCCAACGCTCATCCAAATTTTATGCAGAATAGAGAGAACATAGATCCCAGAATGGGGACTTATGCGGGCCAGAACGTGAAAGCAAATGGAGGCCCTCCTGTGTATTATGTGGAAGATATAGAGAGCGTAAACCTCGAAAGCAAGAATGAAATTGGGACTGGCTTGAATTCTAGGCCTATGGACTATGTAAGAGGAATTCTAGGTGAAGATAATTTTATTAAAGGTGCTCCTTCAAATTTTCAGTATGAGCACGATGCCGATCATGTTCATATAAAGATGTTACGGAATAATACCTTTGTGACTGTAACAGATTCTAAAGGAAATGTAAAACTCAGTGGCTCTGCTGGTTCATTGAAAGACCTGAAATCAGGGCAAAAGCTTTCTAGGTATGCCGCCGAAGCAACTGCGGAAGTTGTGGGCCGGAGGTCTAGGGGTTTGGGATTGAAATCTGTTGTCATGAAAGTGAATGGATTTACTCATTTCAGGAGAAAAAGGCAAGCGATACTAAGCTGGAAGGAGGGCTTTACTGCTGATTCTCGAGGGGGTAGAAATCCAATTGTATTCATTGAAGATACCACAAGAAAACCCCATAATGGCTGCAGACTACCAAAGAAACGACGTATTTAGGTGTTTGTTATTGAGGTGGTTGGAGAAAGCATTATTTTACTTCGATTTAGACAATCTAGGTGCTGTTTCGGGCACATGATGATACTTTTCTTTAGCACATTTCATAATGATTCTAGTCGTTACTTGTAACTTTGCTTTCTCCTGTTTACAGCTTGTACAATTTTGAAGATTCAATAACCAGAACTTTCTGTAATAGTATTTACTAAATGGGGCTCAGCTTGTACAATTTTGAAGATTCAATCTGTAATAGTATTTACTAAATGTGGCTCGTACTTGTTGATCTTGTGTCACTGTTGACCACCCTTTTATAAATTGAATGAGTATTAAAGTCAGCCATTATTAGTATTCTGGCATTTTAAAAATGCTTTTTTCTATCTAAGGGATCATGGATCTGTAGCATGGTTGGAGATTTGTATTTCACGCTATTGATTTGACAGTTTGAAGAGCTATAAAATGGGAATCATGATTCTTCTTGGATCTGCAGTCTTGTAGAAGGCGAGATTTGCAGAGTGGCACGCATTCCCCTTAAACCTTTAAACTTTTTAGTTGTTGTCTGTTGATAAATGAATTGACTGATTTATCAACGGTACTTTACATGATGTTAACTAAAAATTAGTTAGATTCTCAATTAGTTGAATGTGAATTAATTAGTTTCATTGTTAGGTTCTCTTATAAGCTCATTGATAAAAGTTTTCTAGATTAGACACGCTATAAATAAATGCTGTCCTTAGATCTCAAGGAGTATATGTTTTGGACAAATACAATATCTTTTAAGACTATATTATAGGTCTAAAACAAGTATGACCACCTCGCAGCTGAAGATAAAAAAGACACCGACACTCGCAGCCAACTTCAACAAAACTATTACATGGATGCAAGTCATAATAGGCAGTAAAAGGAAAAGGAATCACATTCACAGCATAAACCACGTTTTTATTCTAACATTGAAATGCCAAGTCTGATCCATAAAAGTACTTCCTTCAAAAGGTTAATGTAATTCTCTAGTGAAAACAATCCATGATCATCATAATTTTACTTTTTCAAAAGAAGAGGCCCAACGTTATCACCAGTGGCTTTGTTGTGCTTCACATGGCTTCCATCACATAGAGGAAAAGTCCCTGATCTCCAACATCTGCACCAAAACAATCAGTAAGATGAATATTGAAAACATATAATTGGTTGTGATTACTATGTTAGCAAACCAAACCTTTTTTTACCATCCAAAAAGATAATAGACCAATTTCCAGAAAAATAAAAATGCATTTAGTGACAGATGGTGACTTGAGTCTAGCAAATACAAATACCCTTGGATATGATTTATTGTCTTAATGTCATATCTCGAAGAAAAGGTTTATTCAGCAGTTGGAGAATCCATATCCTGCTTTGTATCATTCATAGTCGAACTCAGTGTTGTGAAGTTCTACTTGTTGCTTAAAAGAAGCTACATGAATATTAAGTGAATGATTTTGTTTTTCTTTCATGCTTCAGTGCAAGGAGCACACATTTCATATCAGGGTATGATAAATATCTGTTCTGGTATCAAATCACAAGATAATGTTCAACAGAACATCATTTTAATAATTTTATTACCATTCACATGTTACATTTTGAGTTTTTGTCGAAATTAATGAAAGTGGAATCATCTCCATTTTACATTTTTCATGCTAGAGCACAGTTTTAAACAACAAATCATAGAAATTAGAAAAGAACTACACTCATACTGCATCACACACTACTTTCATCCTCATCATAATAATAATGACATATATATAGTTGTTTTCTGCTGATTCAATTTTTTTCAAATAAAAATAGTTACCAAATGTTTATCTTCAGTCTGTAGGAATGGAGAGAAAGTAAGAGGTGAAAGGGAGAAGACAAATTTCGAAATTTTATTTTCTAACAAAGTCAACTTTCCTCTCTTCTTCCATTTATTTTTTCCTCAAACAAAGGAAATGCAGCCTATTCTATTGTTTTCATGTCCCTTTCTGCATAACCAAAAAAGGGGTAGAGAAGTATGGCATCATGTTAGAATTAACCAGAAAGTAAGAGCTTCAAAAAGTGAACCTCACCTGCAATAAGCATTGACGGGCTTAGAGAGTTCAGTGACCACCACAGAATCCACCACCTTCTCTTCACTCTTCCTGATATCAGGGTTTATGCTGACAGCCTCAGCTTTCACCAACATTACACGCCTTGGCCTCCCTCCAACACCAAAGGAAGAAGCCTTGAAATGGGTACTAACAACCCCTCTAGGGGTAATGCCATTGCAGAAACTTGCACCAACTTGGCTTAAAACAGACTCCATTCAAAAGGGTCTCTCTTTCTTTCTGTGTTTGAGTTTATTAGCTTCTCCTTTGCTTCACCACTACTGTAATGTAACCTAATGAATGAGATAAGAGAGAAAGAGAGGACTGAATCTAGTGACACGTGTTCCTGAACCTGTGGACGCCACACTCCTGTGTTCTAGAACACGTACGCACTTTGAATGGACACAAATACACATGTCGTTGCACACTACTTCAATTAATCAAGAAGATAGGAATTAAAATGTCGTGATCATTACTCATAAATTGTCATCAATGCAATGCAACACGTAGCTGTCAAAAATAACACTACAACGGCTCAACCTGCAATGCAATTTGGCTTTTCAAGCTTAATTCTTGTCATGAGCTTTCAACATCTTATATGAAAATCATTACAACTTAACAATAAACATAACCAGAATGATTCAATATAATACTTAGCTTATTACAAATATCCATCATATTTAAAATTTGGATTAGAAATGAAAATTAATTTAGTATAAAAATGTAGAAATAACATATTCCAATTATTTTCTTATTAAAAAATAACGTATTTCAATTATCTTTTTATTACATATATCCAGTCTAAAGTGTTTAGACTTAAAAACAAGAAAACTAAATTCAATTAAAATAAACATAATAACAATGATAATGACTGATTTTAATAATTTATTTATTATAAATAAAGTTTAGCCAAGAAATAAAATCATTTTGACGTAAAAATATAGAAACAATTTATTTTAATTGTTTATTTATTATATTGAGTCAGCAATATTAAATTTTAGATGTGTAACAAAAATAAAATTCGTGTTTTAATATAAAAATGAAAAATATATTTAATTTTAATAATAATAATAATAATATTAAGTGACATATAAGCATAAATCCGAAATTTCCTTGGAAAAGCAAAAGGTAACCACATTAGTTGTAGCATCAAATAAAAGTGACCCAACTACCCACCAAATATTTTAAAACACAAAACGTAAACTTTTCTTCCTTCCAACTAACTAAACTTGGAAATGAAAAAGTGAAGGAAAATAAAATAGGAAGCTACCATTATAAAAAAAAATACAATATTTTTAAGGTATGTAGTTGAAAATAATAAATTAAAGAAACCCACAAAGAAAGTTAAACTTTTTTTTTATATTTTCATTGAATTTTGTCTCGTCATATATGGTAAGAAAATCTGTAAACATTATATATAAAATATCTCTAATTAATCAAGAGTGTGAAAATATTTGATTTTTTCTAAAAAAAATATAAAAAAAACTCGTGACACATGAGAATATAAAAAAAAATTACATATTAATTCGCATGAAAAACACAAAAAGGGAATGAAATTACGCAAAACCCCTCAGCAAGATGAAGAAATGAAGGAAGTTGCATTGACGCATTCACAATGATAATAACACCAACAACCATAATGGAAATGGAACTAACGAGAAGTGGTGGAGCAAGCTTCTTCTGAAAACAGAGAAAACCGTTTTCCCACTCTGCATTCATTTGCTTCCTTTCCAATTCCGTCTCTTTTTCCCACTTCTGCGAGGAACCTCATTGTTTCGGCCCGACCCGACCCGAAGCTTCGCCACCGCAACGACGATGACGACGGCGACTATCGGCCAGAAGGAGCGGCGGGAATTTGGGCTCTGGTGCTGCGTTGTGTGCCTCGCGATCTGCGCTAGCGTTTGTGGCGCGGCCAGATCCGACAAGGAAACGCGAGAGAGGTTCTACGGAAACATAGTCAATTTGACGTCGCCCGAATCCAACAACACCTTGGCCAAAATGTTCGATCGCGTTCTCGAGAAGGAGTTTTCCGAGAATGACCAAACAGAAGGTTTTGTTTTCCCGTTTTCTCAACAAAATGTAATTTTGTTTTGTAGTTTAAAGTTCTGTTTTTTATTTTAATTTGATTGTTGGGTTGGAGAGAAAATAAGTTTTTGTTAGAGAACGGAACACGCTACTTACTGGAGAGTCTTAAAGCCAATTACGAAGTTGTAGTGTTTGCTTTGGTCTATTGTCTATATGTAGTCTTATTATAGCTTGGAAGAAAGAGAAGTCCTTGGCCCAGGAGACCAAAGTTGAGGGATAAATGAAGGAGAAGATTCTCTGTTTCAGATGAAATTGCATAAATAAAATTTTGTTCTAAAAGAACCCCAGCTAGTCCTGTAATGATTGACCTAATGTGATGGGGGGGAGGATCACGCCTACAGTGCACACGGTTACTGGATTTTTCAGAGGGTGGTTCGGATGGTGCCTTTTTCTATGTCAGGGGAAGGTGGTGTCTGTGCTTTAACCACAAGTGAGAAGATTCTAAGCCTTCTTCATTCTGGTGGGCTTCTAAGGTAGTCTGGTGATAATGGTTAAACTTAGGTGTGTTATCTTGTCTGGTGTTCTATGGTTGGTTGGTATGCAATTTGGGATTGGCCAGTGTAGTTGGGTATCTTGCTTGATCGGCCTGCCCGGATAGTCTGATTGGCTAGCTGGATGGTTGTAAAGTAGTGAACCGGTTGCTATGTTGAATTGGATATGTGATAGAAAATTATGGTTTGAAATTTTGGGTATGGTTTGATAGGAGAAAATGTGGAGCATGAGAAGCTTCTAGGTAGATTTTATGGTTGAAGAGGTTCTAGACTTGGAACTTCTTCTGGAAGAGGTGAGTGAGCATGTGCGGTGGAGATTGGCATGTGGGGGGATTTAGTCAGACTATTCACCTCCTTCTTGATCTCACTTCTCCGCCCTGGAAGGGCCAGGTGTTTCCATTCTTTTCATCGTGAGATCATAAGTAGGAGGGGTAAAGTGAATCTGTATCAACTGGTTTGCTTTCCCTCTTGTTCTTTGTTGCATAATGATGGTGGAGTGATGGGGTTTGTTGCACGATGAGTACTTATAGCATCCAGATATTCTGGATTAATGGCAAGGTTTTAAAGAGAACATTATTGTTCTAAGTTTGTGGGGGTTGAACTGTACCTGTCAAGAGATGTGTTTGGGGTTCGTGATGAGAGATGCATAGCAAAATCTCATTTGCCCCCTCAGTACCTCATGTTTAGTCTGAAGCTAAAACCTTTTTGAAAAAAAATAAAAAATGGATGCTTCAAGCACTTTAAAATGTATTTTTCATTGGTTTATTAGTACTGGTATGGTATGGCATTGATTAGATCTGTATTTATTCTTATAAGCTTTCACTCATACTATATGATAATTGCTACAATTTAACAGTCTTTTTTTGGTTTCAATATGGATGTTATCATGAATGATCTGTTATTAATTAAATATGGTCTAAATGTTGCTCTCTTGTACTTTCAATTATTACTTGTAATATATTTTCAGAATTTGCTTGTGAAATGACTTACTAGATTCAGCTGTCACAAGTCAATTTGTAGATCTGAAGCTCATTGAGTTCTGTTAGTAGGTTTCTGCTATTCTTACTGTTTTTTTTTCATCTTTAACAGAACCTGACAAAAGCAGCTTCAATAGCAGTGTAGCTGATCAGCAGGTAGGTCAGACACTCTGGGTTTCACTAGTTGTGTTGAATTGGATTATTCAGCTGAAAACAAGTTCATGTTTCATTATATGTTTATAATATGAATCCTGGACTAAAAATACGTCAAATTCAGTTGCAAATATTGCATGAGAAGTTACATGACATGAATCAATATCTGGTATCTATTCCCCACCCCCACACACCCCATCCTCAAATATTCACCATCAGTGTAGAGGTCTCCATCACTTCCAAGGAAAAGTGTTCATATATTGATTTTATTAAAATCTAAAGTATTAAATATAAGCTTTGCATTTATTTTAGCTTCCTCTAGTCATGTATGCATATTATAACTCTGATGTTGATGTTTGGGCTATATTTGTCTTGATGTAGCTGTTGGCCATTTTCATATGGTGCTATAATTAGTACTTCTTGGCTTGACCGTTGAAACTATACTGTTTAGGTAGGGAAGGAGGAAGAGAGAGAAAATCAATACTGAGAATAATAAGATTATATTATCGGTGTATAATATGTTATTCAAAATACTAACCAAATGGTCCATTTAAAACTAATAATTAAGTCCAAGACAAGTGTTGTGTTAGTACTAGTATAAGTCCAAATGCACTAATAAAACATATATGATAACAAATAAGGAAATATAATGAAAATAGGAAACAATTCCTAAGATTACTTCCTCAATTGTATGACTAATTGATTCCACCCACTAAGATAGTCTAAAATTATTTTTCCCACCCTTTTTTTTAATGTAAAGATGAGTTTTGAGCATGTGGTCTTCTTTCGCAGGCTGTATTGGAGACTGTAGCTAAAATTACTCATGAGAAAGCAAAGAGAAATGATACACATGAGGGAAAGTATGGTTCTATACTGTCCAATGTAGTTTCTCAGTTGCATATTATAATGAATTATTATATGTAATCATGTAACTTCATTTACATACACAATGACTCTTTTTTTAAATGATCATTTCCCTTAGTGCCACAAGAGCATTTCAGTTTCATGATGTGTTCTCACTGGAAAATGAAGATTCCGATGATGTGACAACTTTGATTGATAAAAAGGTGTGATAAAAGACCTGACTCCTCTGGGTTGTTCTTCAATGTGATGTTAAACTACTTTTATTCATGGTTCAACCTACTTACTTGTTTTTTCTATTGCATGACAGGACAATGTCTTCGTTATGTCAAACAAGAAATCCAAATATCCTGTGCTTCAAGTGGATTTGAGGTAGACATCTGTTATGACTTTTATCCTTGTAATTATTACGCATGTAATTTTTTATGAGCTTGATTGACTAATCGAAGGATATGATTGTGTTAAAAAGTTGCTTTAATTCTGGATTATGTAATGTGTTATTTTAAAGATGTATTAGTGTTAAGAGTGACGTTGTGTTCATACATAGGAAGGTATAACTATGAAAATGACAAATGAATCATCCTGCGATACTCTTTTGTGCTTTTCTCTTTCTTCATGTGAAAAAATAAATGGGTATGGATTTTTCTTTGCTTGCGCTTAGCTGTTTCAGCAAATACTTTCAAGTAAAAACTGTTTTTGTGTGCTCAAAATACAGTGGCCAGGTATCAATGACTTTTTGAGTGCAGGATAGCTTGCTTTCCAACTAGTATCATTTCATTTTCCATGATTATAATTATGAATTTTTTATAATATCAGATTGTGATGCCTTTGTGTTTTGTAGTTCTTGAAATTTGTGAGTTTCTTCAGTTTGTTCTATCATGAGATTTTATCAACCTTTGAATAACTGCACGTTCATGCAGGCTAATATCAGATTTGGTGGTTGTAATAGTTTCTGCAGCCATTGGTGGAATTGCCTTTTCTTGTTTGGGGCAACCGGTATGTGATTGTTACTATTTTTCATTGTGACATTTGATGTCCTTTATGCAGTAGATGATTTTCATATTTTAATTATATTTTAGTGATATTATTAAGTGATTTATTTGATGGAAATCTTTGTAAAATGTTGGATTTATGTACTTTTCTTAAAACATGTAGGTTATCGTTGGCTATCTTCTTGCAGGCTCCCTTATCGGACCTGGTGGTTTGAAATTTATTAGTGAAATGGTGCAGGTATGTTGTTCTAAGTGACTCACTATCATTCTTATTGGGAAAAACTCAAGTCCCACACTGTTTAGAAATAGCGCCAAAGAAATGTATACAAGTGAGAGGGGGGCAACTCTTATCTTTCAAGTAGGTTTTATAAGATTGAGTTCATTTAAATCCAAATTTGAAGATGGTGTTGAATGAGAGCGAGTGTATTAGAAAAAACCTGTCTCATATTGACTAAAGATAAAGTCAAAGTAGTGTATATTAGTGGGGGGACAACTCTCACCTCATAAGTCAGTTTTGTGGAATTGATTTAGGCTTAAATCTAAATTCTAAGAATTCCTGACCAAAATTGGAGTTTCTAATCTGATCTGTCTTCTTTATAAAAGTTGTGCCTCACTTATTATAGTGGAGGTTAAAGATCAGTTTTGCAGTTTTGCAATCTTGACCTTCTTGAGATCTAGATTTGTTCAAATGTGCACATATCATGATCATCATAAGTTTTCACTACATTAAATGATTCACCATTCGTTAGTTCTCAAATTCTTATAGATTTTTATTTTTTTTTCTTACTGATCTCCTCAAGACACTGATTACTGTTCTCAGACAGGACTGGGGATGGTAGTGACAAATTTGACATAGGCCAGTGGAGAAATTATGTACAATGGTTAAGGGTGGGATCTTAAACCTTAAGATTGCATTTGGAACTAGCTTTGAAAAATATTCTTGGATAAACTGATTCCCATGAAATTGACATTCCTATATTTCATTTGATCTTATGCTGGGTAAGAATGCTGCATTCCCGTGGGATTATTGGAAGTTACCTTGTAATGTGGTTATTAACTTCCCTTCACACCAACACATTTATTTGAAGAAACATTGTACTTATAGGGCATTCCCTATAAGTAAGCTTTTCCAAAGTTAGGAGTTTGATATATATATATATATAATGGTTGGTTTTGGTTGAGTAATTTGGAAGCAATACTACAATTTAGATGATCACTGAGGCTCGGTTGGTGGCTGTTAGGTTCTATGCATAGAACTAGAAATAGATTTAGTGGTTTGATAACCTTCCAACCTGATTTAGGCCCATTCAAAGGTAATCTATGTGTGCTGTCCAATAATGAAAAAGTTCACTTAATCTTATTTCTTAAATAAAAAATGCTTTCATTTAAAAAAAACACTACTTTAATACAACTGTATCCTTTTAATAGCAATTTTTGACCTGTACAATAGGATGAAATCTTACTACTAACTTTACATGAATGATGTAGGCATGTTGAGTTTCAAATGCAGACCTTGATGAAGGATCATCATAGTTAGTAAAAATTCTTTTGAAAACTACTAAGATGCCCTACATTGAAGTTTAAATGATCTCCGTGTTTAACATATTAGTATGATCTATACATTGGTAATACAGCATCAAGGGTGATATTTCCATTGGGGATTTTTAACTTTAAACATCAACTTAAGCTGTTCATTGTTTTTATGTTTTTACTCTGCCATTTTGCACCAGATATCCTTATTTTCCTTGTCACTTATATGCAGGTTGAGACTGTTGCACAATTTGGTGTTGTGTTTCTTCTCTTTGCTTTGGGACTGGAGTTTTCCCTGGCAAAGGTTTGTTATTCTTGTCTTGCAAAAACTTACTGTCTCACTTTCATCTATTTTCTTGCTATAAGCTCCATTCTTGCTAAATCTCAAGTGATAGTTTAAGATTGTAAAGAAATATATATATATATATATATATATATATATAATCCTCGTCTAAGGATTTTGATTTGGATTTCTGTATTACTAAAACCTTTCTGTTTCCATTTTCTTATTTTAAAATTTGTATGCATGAAGTTAAAAGCTGTGGGGGCTGTTGCTGTTCTTGGAGGGCTACTTCAAATTGTCATTTTTATGTTCATGTGTGGCATTCTTTCAATGGTATGGTGCTGACTTGTCTATGGAATTAAGGAGTTACAATTGTTTTTTAATGAATGTTATTGTCCATTTGGTTTGCAGTTATTTGGAGCCTCATTGTCTGAGGGTGTTTTTGTGGGTTCCTTTCTGTCCATGTCATCAACAGCAGTAGTATGTTTTTACACCATTTCCAAAGCTTACTGTAAATACTGTTATCAGTGGTTTTTAGTAGATTCTAAGCATGGTTCACAATTTTTTCCCCTCTTCCAGGTGGTAAAGTTTTTGGTGGAGCGAAATAGTAATAATGCTCTTCATGTTCAAATTACAATTGGGACTCTTATTTTTCAGGTATCTTTCTAGTTGGTGTTTTAAATGTTAAAGTCGTTAGCTTTTCATAAGGTAATATGCTCAAGTTAGACTTATATTGCATATCAATCTTTCCTCTACCATTTGTTATATATCAGGATTGTGCAGTGGGTTTACTATTTGCTTTGCTCCCAGTTTTGGGTGGTAACAGTGGCCTTTTACAAGGAATAATGTCAATGGGGAAACTGTAAGTCTGTCCATCTGCTCTTTCTCACTCTGATTTCACTTTAATTTTTCATAAACTCCCTTTTTGCTTGGTGATGAATAGCAACTTCTTCAGTCAATGCAAGCCAATTGAACTGCATAGTGTTGCTAAATATACACCTTTCCACTTTAATATATGCTGAACCTGTATTTTAACATGCAATTACCTCCCTGTAGCTGTCGTCCAAACAAATTAACGTGAACAAGTTCTAAGATCTTTAAATTTAGAAACTTGGCTTGTAATCATTTTTTGACAAAATAACGTAAACAAGTTCTAAGATCTTTAAATTTAGAAACTTGGCTTGTAATCATTTTTTGAGCTTAAAATACGTAATCTTATAGAGATATATTGGAATTTGTCTATACTAGATAAAACATACCATTGGGAGACCATAATTTGTAGTTGAACTGTGACACTTTTCGGTGGGTAGACTTCTGGAAATCAAGTGCTGGGAAGTATGAGGTATCATGATGTTTGATATTTGTGAAGAGACCACAAAAATGAAGTTTTATTGAAATATAGGGTTCGTTTTAGGGGGAGGTACAGTTTACCCTAAATTCATCATATTGTCATTGGGATAGGATCTAATTATCTAACTACTTTGAACTTCAGGCTGCTAGTGTTGTCGTTGTATATCACGGCTACGTCTATATTGTCATGGTCATTTGTTCCTCGATTTCTTAAACTGATGATGCGGCTGTCGTCTCAGGTTAGGCTAAAACATATTTTATTTGATACTGTATTGCTAGCACTATTAGCAGCTCATGAATTATTTTTCTTCCTTTCTGCTCTCCAGACTAATGAACTTTATCAGCTAGCTGCGGTTGCTTTCTGCTTGTTATCTGCATGGGTAAGAAAAACAAATGCTGATTGCTGTTACTGATTCCTTATCATTCTGTTGCTTCTTTTATCCATATAAGTTGTGCAGTCTTTTTAAAACATTTGTCTGATAGACTGTAATGTCTTGTCTGTTATTTTGGAATGATGAATATTTTTTATGCATGTACGGATTGGGTGGGGTCCATGCTTCCTTCTTAAAACAGAGATTTAGACCCATGATTCTGCCTATTAGTTAAAAATTAGCAATGATGATGTACATTTTGCTAAATTTTTATAATATCTTTCCAGTGCAGTGATAAGCTTGGCCTTAGTCTTGAGCTGGGTTCATTTATGGCTGGTGTTATGATTTCCACAACAGACTTCGCTCAACATACTTTGGACCAGGTAGTATTCATGACTGATATCTTCTGACCTGTGTCAGACTGATTTTTCCTTTGCATACATGAAGTACTTTCTAATAGTTATCCATATTCTTTAGTCTTCAGACACGTTTATCTTTGGATCCCTTGAGGTGCACTTCACATAGTTCATTATTTTACTGTCTTTTGTCTTGCAAATACCATGTGTTACAATGATTGGTTTATTCTGTTATCCCAATTTTGGAAGATAACACTCGACATGCCTTATTTCCAAAAAGTTTTGGGATGTTTCTTTTCTCCCAAACTTCTAGGTGTTCAGATTCACTTTTGTCTTATTTCCTATGGAAATACATACAATTTACAAATCATGTATTTTGGGATAATTTACTGCTTTTGAATTATGAATTATGTTTCAGTTCTCGCAAGATTAAAGTAAAATTCTCCTTTGTAGGTGGAACCAATTCGTAACCTATTTGCAGCTCTCTTTCTCTCAAGTATTGGAATGCTTATACATGTGCATTTCCTTTGGAACCATGTGGATATCCTGCTTGCATCTGTTATTCTGGTTGTAGTCGTCAAAACTGCTGTGGTTGCTATAGTTACCAAGGCCTTTGGTTATAGCCTTAAGACGGCATTTATTGTAAGTTAATGCTGTCAACTTGCTGGATGATATATTGATTAACTATACACAGTTTCTTATGCTGACACTGAATGGCTGTTTAGGTTGGTATCTCACTTGCCCAAATTGGGGAATTTGCTTTTGTTCTCCTTAGCCGTGCTTCAAATCTTCACCTTGTTGAGGTTTTTGCTCTATCTCTCTCTCTCACCCCTTGGTGGTATTGTTTGACAATAATGTCTGATGATTTTCCCACTGCTTACATGTATGCATGCATAGTATGTTACATCTGATCTACAATGTTAATTATGAAACAAATAAAGATGAATGGGTATGGTACGCAATCTGATTTGACAATAGTTAAGAATCTTTTAGAATTTGGGTGAAGAAGCCTCCAACTTTGGAAATGAACATCTTACATGGGAACCACAGAAGTGGGATTCATATAAATGGGAACTATAATGTCTTAACGTTGGGTAAAGTCAAGGTGTGGAGTTAACCCATGATTTCTTGTTATTGGTCAAGGGAGACATTATTCATCAGATGGCGTATCATTAAAGAGTGTACCCTAGACTTTTTTTTATGTACGTTGCTAATCTGTAGATGATAGTTTCCAATGAGTTACTGATGGAGGAAGTAAGCAGACAAGCAAGTCTAAAGGTTTGGTGTAATCTACGAGTCAATCTGAAATGCAACCCCTTCAGAAAAATGGGGGTGAAGTAAATGATGGTTTTCTGTTTGCTAGGTGGATGGATAATGCAAGGAACAACAACATTAAGACGGTTTATCTTTGGTGTATTTTTCTCAATGGCTGCAAATAGAAATAAAATCTGCTGGTTTTAAAAATAATGGATTTCACGTGGGAAATAGACGAGTAAGCTATATGCTATTTGTTATGTAAATGCTAGTAACACAATCTTGACATTGTCTTTACAACACACTTTATTATTGGGTATGATTCATGTGGAATGGAATCCACTAAAAATGGATTGCGGCCTACTAAATAACGAACAGAACCCATATTTTGTGGAACTCCTTTGAATATCACATCACCCAATAACAACGTGTTAAGGGTGTGATTTTAGCATTTCTCTATATGAAAAAAAAATGGTTGAAGATAGTTTGATCTTTGTACCTTCAAATACCCTCCAAAGAAAGGGAAAGGTCTTCCAGTGCATTATGTAAATTGGCAAGCACAAAAATAATTGTGGGCCAAAAATATAAGTGAAATCTCTCCCAAGCTTCATCATAGGTATTCTGGTTACACTGAAAAAATACCTCGCGTTTTCCACTATTCTACTATCAACCCAAACAATTGCAGTTAAATTGAAAAAAAATATTTACACCTTCATGATACCTTTTCTTGATTGTTTTAAGTGATTTTTGTAATTTCCCTCTGTTCTATCTTTCTATCTTGCTGACTGATTGTAATATTTTAGGGGAAAATGTATCTTCTTCTTCTAGGGACAACGGCTCTCAGTCTGGTAATTTTATTCATCTACCTGTAATACGTTCCTTTCTTTGAATTATTTAAACTTATCATTGATTAAAAATACAGGTTACAACTCCACTTTTGTTTAAATTGATACCTGCTGTCATGAATCTGGGTATTCTCATGCACTGGTTCCCCTCTGAAAGTACCACACAAATTGAGGTGTCTCTCTTTATTTCTCTCTTTTTTATGGCCTCATATATTATCAGATAACTGTTTTCTCGCATAAGCCTTTTTTGAGCTGGTTATAAACGTGGTACAACCTTCTGAACTTGCATGGAATCATCACTTTGCCATTCATTGTGGGCTGCAATTTTCTTTTGGTGGGGTTATGATTTCAAATCAATTAAAGCTTTTTTGGGGTCAACGTTACTAGTTCAATATGATATTTTATCAATCACAGATTATATCACTAACTTGAAGGGTTAAAATCCACTTGTTATACAATTTACTTTCAAGACAAACATTCCTCATCCTAACCACTAGCATATCCCTCCTAGATTTTTGTTCTCTTAGCTCTTAATTAGGTGCAAGAATAAGGCTACAATAGTTTCTTGAATACCATATTCCATCATAATATATATTATCTCTATTTGCTATTAAATTAAGTATCCTTGGCAATATCTTTAAAGCAATATTGGAAAACCAAGGATCCTCTTCACATGCTAAAAATCATAGATGGTATAACAACATGACCTGTGGTTTTATTCTTATAATAACAGGGGAAAGTATCTGTGATTGAAGCAAACAGAATGTTGTGAGTCTTCAAGTTTCCATGACATGGGAGTCAAATAGTATATTGGAGGCAATTATCTACTTTTTGGTGACTAGAGAAATCAGGATTTCCTTACTCTGTTTCTGTTGCAAGTCCATGGTGAGCTTCACATGAAACAGTCAGCATATTCACTTCTTCCTTTGATAATTAATGGAAGATCTTGTGTATATAGGCATATGTTTTTTTGTATTCATTGAGCAATGTATATAGGAAATTGTAGGCCATTCTTATTGCTTACGCTAATCCTATCACATCATTCGCTGCTTTGCCTATAATAGCTGCTATCAAATTACACAGGGAAAAATTTATTTGACACCAACACTGTACTATAACTGCAAACATTTAATCAGGATCTCCATCAATAAATATCCATCGTGATTCATTACCAGAACTATCAATTTATGAACTTCAATTACTTTTCCTGAACGGAAATATAAAAATGGTCACATTAGATGGGCAAAAATAAATAAATTCTAATTAATTCCATGTTATTTTATGTCATTGTTTTGAAATTATTTTTTATATTCAAATCCAATGTAATAAAGAGTAATTTAGAAATATGCAGTTATTTTTAATATAATATATAAAAAAAAGATTAATAAACAATTATATTTTTAATCAGTGTAAAAGTAGGTATTTTTTTATGAGTGTAACAGGGTGTAGATAAGGTTTTGAAAATTAAGGGACTAATTCACTGTGAGAAAAGACATCAGTTAACGTGTAACATAATATAATTTCAAAATAATTTATTTTAATCAATTATATCAACACTCTAAATGTAAAAGTTAAGATAATTTTATGTGTTTGTATGTATTATTGAAAGTTTTTAAGAACTGGAAATAAGGGCTAAATTATATTATATAATATTAAATTATCTGAGTTGGTGTGAAATTAGCTATTATGTATATGTTTGCACTTAAGTGTAAGTTTGAGGAATGTAAAGAGAGTGGGAATGAGTTGTTACTATCATATCTTTTCTTTCTTTCTTTCTTTCATGATTTTGGGGAGTGGGCCCCATTATGAACCACCACCGGCAGACTTGCGCCGCGGACGGCGGGTTACTGGCTGATATGCAGCCGGCAGAATCTCTGCTGATTCTCATTGTAACTGTTGTCTTTTCTTTTGTTTAGGGTTCATAAAAGTTGAAACTGTTGTGTTGCTATTCTATTCATGGACTTAACCCATCACATTTCACACTCACTATTCCGTTTTGTGGTTAGAATAAAATACGTAAAAATAACAATATGATTAGAAAATAATCAAATAAATTTAAGTTTAATTTATTATATTAGTAAAATAATAATAATAATAATAATATAAAAGTAATAATAATGAAATCAATAATACAATAGTGACTAGGTGGTAAAACGGGTCATTTCGACTCGTTATGACCTGATCCGTCATTGACCCGCCAAAAGCGGGACCGGACAGGTTGATCAACCAAAGTTGTACGGATTGAAAATAGTAACTCGTTCCACCATAGGATTGACTGACGAATTGGTCCGTCATTTTTAATTTTTTTTGTAATTTCTTTATTTTATATCTATTTTATATCTTTTTGTAATTCATTGATATCATATTTTAGAAAATAAAAATACAAGAAAGAGTAATAAAATTAAATTAAATTTTAATATTACCTAACAAAATAAAGTAAGTATTGATAATACTTCAATGAATTAAATGATGTATAAAGAAATTAATGTAAATAAAGTTTTATATAAAACATTGACCACCAACGATTTTTATTCCAAAAGCATAAAACCCCTATTTAAAAGTACAAAAAAAAAAAGTAGACTAGTCTGTGAGTTGGCTCGCAGGTTAGACGAGCCGAACCAATACAGAATGACTTGGCTCGCAGGTTAGGCGAGCCGAACCAATACAGAATGACTGATTCAAAAAGTTAACTTATCCACCTAAATGATAATGTACCGTCAGACTAGACATGGCTCATTTTGTCATCTTAATAGTTACTATAATAATAATAATAGAAATTATGACATCAATGGTATTTATGGTAGTAGTAAATATAAAAAACATTATAAACAAATAAAAATGTAATGATAGTAACTATGTTGAGAGTGAAGCTAAAGGAGGTAAGAGTACTTATCCCACAAGATTTTTAGAATTCATATTCTATATTTTATTTTATTTTTATCATAAAAAATTAGTGTAGTTTCACTAGGACATTTTTTTAAGAAATAAATATAAAATTAATTAAGAGATAAAAGAGAGAATAAATTAGTATTAATTTTATCATCTTATTTTTATAATTTTTTTATAGTATCAACAATATAAAATCATATATTTTTAAAGTATGAAAATTCTTAGAAAAATACTATAAATTATAATGTATATGTATTTCGGATACTTTTATGACATTTATTTTATAAAATTTTACAATACTATTATTCTATGAAAAATATAAGTTCTTTATTAAAAAAGTTATAAACCCTATCACTGGATAATAACTATTCTGTCATGCTGCTTTTTAACATATATGTCATTTTTTAATAAGAAATATTATACATCAATAACAAAAATAAATCAAATTGTGTTGATATATCGAACCATTTATTACAAATAGACTAAGATCATTATTGCCTCTTATTCTTTCATAGGATAATGGTACTATAATATTTTATACAAGGAGCTTATTTTTCTTTAATTTGTCATAGAATTAAATTAATTAGTTTAGATACAAACTTAGCACAATTAATTTATTGCAATGTAAATGGGTATAGTTATTAATGATAAAAAATTATACAAGTTACAATTTTTTAAAATATTTGATTCGTACTTTAAAATGATTAATTAGGCACTAAAATAAAGTAGAAGATGGAAAATTATAAGAAACTAAATTATTTATTTTATTTTTTAGGGACAAAAGTGTCCGTGTCATTTTTTAAGACTAATTTTTAATTTAGACTTTTATTAAGGTAAATAAAACTTTAACTAATTTTTTTAGTCTTGGTTTTCAACGACAGAAATCCTCACATCTAACTTTCTTTGAATATCTGCGGAATAAAAAAAGTTAAAAAAATTCAGCATAATCAATTATGTTGAAATAGATAATGAATTACGTGCAATAATAATTAATTATCTTTTAAAGTTAATTGATTATATATAAATAAAATAAAATGTTTATGTTTTAATATTATAATATAATAAATACTTTAAATTTTAATAATAATAATAAAGTAATGAAATACTTTAAATTTTAATGCTTTGGAAAATTAATTATTTTAATACTAAATAATTAATCTTACGCATTAAAATAGTATACGATTAGATACAATAACCACTTGGTAAAATTCTCACATTTTCGCTTCTCATTTTCAACTCTCTATGAAAAGATTTTCTCACTTCAATCTTTCTCAATATTTTTCATTGGTTATCTCTTTCACAATCTAATCATATCTCATAGTAGATGAGGAGTTAAGATCATTTTAAACAAATTAGATTTTCAATAAGTTCTTGTCTACTTTAAAAAAAATGTTTTTTACTTTTTATTTTGAATTTTTCATCAATATTGGATGAGTTGATTAATAAAAGTGATAATCTCAACTTGGTTAAGTTTATACTAAATTTTTTTATTATTTGGATTATTTACTCTTAGTCTCTATTATTTTGTGTGGTTCACTTGCTTGAGTTGAACTTTCTTTAGAGTAAGGAGTTACATGTAAAGTTGTTTGTGTGTTTTATAAAACATTAGGATATATGATATAGATGTAAAGGTAACTCAATCATAAGTTTTTTTGGTTTCTATGCAAAGCTTTTATTTTGTTTGAAAACTGTATTTGTATAGACAAAGTGAACCTAGATGCACTACAAGAAAATCGCGAATTATATACGGATTATTACATATGGATCAAAATCTGTATGTAAAGTGAACATTACATACGAATTTTTACATACGGATTCTATTTCGTATGTAAATAGTTTTGCTTTATAATTTCCCCTTATAATTTTCTTCCCTTTTTTTTACTAGATTTTAGCTGTTTTCTTATCCATCTTTAGGTGAGAGATGAAACCCTATACAACCTTTGAGAATATATATCCTGTATTTACTGAGTTCAGGAAAAATCAACAATGGTACGAACTTGTCTTCATATACTTAATTTTTTTTAATACATGCAACTGTACTGTCAACTATTTCCATAATCATGGCTATCTTTTGTTTAGCCATCATAATTATGAATGTATTAATACATGCATACTTACTACAAAACATTTAAAACCAAAATAGGGTTTTCCTTGCCATTCTACCAATCCATAAATTTTAGGTGAGTCCATTTAAAATCACAAAACAAATTATAAAGGTAAACATAAGTTAAATCATCATCAACCAAGATAAACTTTACATACACTTCTTTAATTCAAAAGAATCAACCAATATATCAATTCCTGCAAGAATCTCAAAATAGTGTGATTATGTTACCTTCACATCTAGAACATATAACCTAATGTACTATTTAAAATTAAATTAGTTTCCATTACTTGATTAAGGTACTAACACAAGACTAAAATTTCAAATTCGACAAAACTCACTAGCAGGCTAAAACTATACACAAACTCATGATTAACGATTTAAATATACCCTACAATCTTGAATTAACATAAGTTTTTCACTTTAATATTAGAATTTTCATATTTTTAATGAACAACGTACAAAGAGACAAAACACTAAACATCTTAATCTACATGAAGAAAAGTAACATTTGCATCAAGCGAAACTCAAACTATGATACACATTCTCTCTTAATAAACACTATATTTTAATCACTCTTCTGAATCACACTCTCTCGGATTTTGTTGTGGTGGGAGCCTCCAATTGCTTCTTCAACTTCCATAACATCACTCAACTACTCCTTCACCTTCAAATGCCAATTAGATGCTAACTGTAACATGACAAAAGGGAAGATCAGGTGTAGTCTTTGTCATTCTATAATGATTATTTGTATGTTGGTTGTAGAAGAAACAAAATAAATCACCATAAAATGTAAATAATTTCTTTTTTTTCTCAACAATGAACAAATAAAATAAAATGAAACACTTAAGAGGTGTCAAACCCGTATACAAGATGCTCAAAGCCCCCTAAATAGGCTATGAACAAAGAACAAATATTGTCACACAACACCTTTCAACCCCAAACCAAACAACACTCACAACTACAAAATGGGTCACAAATTACAAACCCAAATAACAAAATCAACCAAACCAGCAAAATGGCATAAACACCTAACACAAAACAAAAGGAATCCATACAAAGACTTGACATAAAATGTAAATAATATTACGCTTAATAACTTAAATTTATTTAACAAAAAAACAAAATAAATCACCATATTTTATGTAATATTACGTTTGAAAACCTAAATTTATCTAATGAAAATAAAATAAATCACTATAAAATATAAATAATATTACGTTTAATAACATAAATTTATCTATACCTATATATAAAGGAGATTTTCCTCTTTAACTGTCATTTTATTTTATTCCAATTTTGTCCTTATATTTATATTTTATTTTATTATTTTAAAAATATATGAGAGGAGAAATTTGTCATTTTGTGAGCAGATTTGATTTTATATCTCAAAAGGATAACAAAAGAGATACATGGAAATTTTTAAAGCATACATCCACAATGATACAGGTACAGATGAATTGCTTAACACGCTCCTAACCCTATCCATTAAGGTTCTATTGCGCCTTTCTGAAACACCATTTTGTTATGGTGTGCCTGACATTGTGTGTATTTAGCACAAATACTACATTTCTCAAGTAACTTAGCAAATGGACCTGGGTGTTGTCCACTTTCATCATGCTTTCCATAATATTCATCACCTCTATCTGACCATACAATTTTCACCTTTCTGTCTAGTTGTCTTTCCACTTCATTTATATAAACTTTCAAGGCATTTACTGCTTGAGATTTTTCATGTAGTAAATAAACATAACCATATGCTTGAGATTTTCCAAGGCATTATATTTAGATGTGTACTCGCATATTATTGACACAAAAACACACCTAGGTAGAATAAAGAAATGAGGAAGAAAAAGTGCACGAAAATATGAAAGAACAAATTTGAAATGAAAAGAACAAATTTGCAAAGAAATGAGAGGAGAAATGAGAGACGAATAAAAATAATCATAAATAATATATAATCATAAAAAGTGTAACAAAAAAGTTGGTAAAGTAATGAAGAGAATGTGCATACCTAAGAAGAATGGAAAAGTTCTTTTTGTTGAAAGCATGAAACTTTCTTCTTCTTCTTCTTTCCTGCATCATCACACACAATTACACTTTTGGGGAAAAAGGTTCACTTCTTAGATCCAACGTGAATTGAGAAAGTTATATGTTTAATGACGTTGCGGAGAGAAATTCTTGTATGGCGTAAGTGGTTGTTTTGAACCATTGAAGAAAAAAGGGAGAAAGATGGGGTTTGAAGGGAAATGTTTGGTTGAATAACTCAAAAAATGAGTGACTCTCGCTCAAGAATCAAATTCAAGACTGCTGCAATTTTGAATTATGTTTACAATTACCCCATAATTTAAAATTTAAAATTTAAAATTCAAAATTCAAAATTCAAAATTCAAAATTCAAAAATTCAAAATTCAAAATTCAAAATTTAAAATTTAAAATTCAAAATTTAAAATTTAAAATTCAAAATTTAAAATTTAAAAATTTAGAATTTAAAATTTAAAATCAAAATTTCAAAATTTAAAATTCAAAATTTAGTTTTAAAAAATAAAGAAGTCACAATATGACAAATATCTCCTCTTGTATATTTTAAAATAATAAAATAATAAATAAATATAAGGATAAAGTTTAAATAAAATAAAATGGTAGTTAGGTGGGGAACCTTCTAGAGACAGGGAGGGTAGTTGTTGAGGGTAGACAAGAGTCTCACTCTAAAAGAGTTAAATATATGAAGACAAATTCGTACCATTATTGGCTTTTCCTGAACTCAGTAAGTACAAGATATATATTTTCAAAGGCAATATAAGTTTCATCTTTCACCTAAAAATGGAAATGAAAACAGTTAAAATCCAGTACCAAAAAGGAGAAAATTATAAGGCAAAACATATCACCTTAGCTCTTGTAAGAACAATTTTTCCAGAGACAAAAATAAGTAAGACTATTTAAATAATCATCCACACTATAATGAAATACAACCAATACATCAAATGATGTTGAGAACTTTATCAACAACATAGTTCATCTTACATAGTTTAACTAGATGCAACCAATACATGAGATGGAGATAAATTCTATTAATAATATAATGCATCGTACCCCTTTTAATCAAATGCAACCAACACAATAAACAATGTATAAAAAATATTAATATAATGTCATTGCAAAAATGAAAGTCTATAAAATATTATGAAGACAAATTTGTACCGTTGTTGGTTTTTCCTGAATTCAATAAGTAAAGGATATAGGTTTCCAAAAGACAGTATATGTCTCATCAATCACCTAATAATGGAAATGAAAATAGCTAAAACCTAGTAAAAAAAGGGAGGAAATTGTAAGAAGAAATTAAAAGGCAAAAGTATCACTTTAGCTTTGTTACAACAATTTTTAAAAAGACAAAAATAAGCAACACTATTTTAGGTTTCCTCACACGGTAGATTGGACCTGGAAACAGTTCTGGTTCATATTATCACCACAAACAAGCAAATTGTGTGATAGTAATATGAACCAGAGTTGTTTCTAGGTCTAACCTACCATATGAAGCAACCTAAAATAGTCTTGCTTATATTTGTCTCTGGAAAAACTGTTCTCACAAGAGGTAAGGTGATATGTTTTGTCTTATAATTTCCTCTTATAATTTCTTCACTCTTCTTTTTGTATTTAATTTTAGTTGTTTTCGTTTACACTTTTAGGTGACAGGTGAGAATGATAAGAATTTTGTTTTATTTGTGGTTTATTTTCACTTTAGCTGTTTTCATACTATGTCATACATACCTCATATTTATATTGTATTCTTGATTGAAGATTCGTCTCAATTGCAAGCCATTGTAAAAATATAATTACCAAATTGACTATGGTGTTGTCCACTTTTATCATACTTTCCATAATATTCACCACCACTATCTGACCTGACAATTTTCACATTTCTGTCTAGTTGCATTTCCACTTCATTTATATAAACTTCCAAGGCTTTCACTGCTTGAGATTTTTCATGCAGTAAATAAACATAACCATCTGCTTGAGATTTTCCAAGACATTATATTTAGATGTGTACTCGCATAATATTGATAAGAAAACACACGTAGGGAGGATAAAGAAGAGAGGGAAAAAAGTGCTATGCAAAGAAAAGAACAAATGTGCAGAGAAAAAAAGATGAGAACTGATAGATGAATAAATATAATGATAAATAATATATAATCATAAAAAGTGTAACAAAAAGTTGGGTAAAGTGAAGAAGAGAATGTGCATGCCTAAGAAGAATGGAAGAGTTCTTTTTGTTGAAAAGCATGAAACTTTTTTTTTCTTCTTCTTCTTTCCTGCATCTTCACACACAGATACACTTTTGGGGAAAAGGATTCACTTCTTAGATAAAACATGAATTCAGAAAGTTACATGTTTAATGACGTTGTGGAAAGAAGTTCTTGGATGGCGTAAGTGGTTTTTCTAAACCGTTGCAAAAGAAAGGGATAAAAATTGGATTTGAAGGGAAATGTTTGGTTGAATAACTCAAAAGAGGAGTGACTCTCGCTTAGTTTTTGAAGTTGGGAGAGATGATAACAAGATCAAGAATCAAATTCAAGACGACTGCAATTTTGAATTATGTTTACAACTAGCGGGAACATTGGCGCTTTCGCGCCTGTGTATCCTCATTTTTTATTTTTATCATTACAACACATGTGACATCATTAAGCAATAAACCAAAAATTCATCATCAATCGTTCAATCAACATTAATCATGAAATATATTATATACAAAAGGAGAAAAAATAATGAAATATGCTTATATTTTCTTTGTCTTTGACCCACAAAGAGACTTAGTCAAATTGTTTTGATCCTTTACCACCATCGTCAACCACTTCCCCTTCATATCCTCCATCGCCGCCACCCTTTTATTCTTAACCCTCCAAATCAAATCCAAAAAATGAACCATTTTTTTCTATTCACAGACAAAACTACCAACCTTTCACTACTCTCTCCCGTGGATGTAGAAGCGCATGCAACACGCACCGAATCCAGATTACACACCGCTCTTAACAGTGTTACTTCACATTGGAACCTTGTGCTTGTGGGTAAGCACGACAGTGATAGGAACGCGCACGAAAAATAGTGTCTAAGGGTTAAGTGTCTTCCTCATTCTACGTTCTTCTAACTAAAGTTTCTCTCTTTGAAGATTGTGAATAAGTAAATCAAATTGGAAGTAACTTTTTCGTAAAACATGAGAAAATGAGAATATAATTTAGTCACTGTTCTGTATGATTTTATTTAAATCTATAAAATTGTTTTCAAAAAACGTCTTATGATCAAGGACTTTCATCACTTACCCTTTGCCCCTTGTTGAGTCCTTCTTAATCATTTAGTCACATGTTTCAATCACAATTTCATAAGAAAAACGTCAAATTATTAGTGTTTCACAAATTGAAATGCGCATAAATAGAATTACCGATTGTTGTGATGGTGCCTGCAACTTCTTTTGTTAAGTCTTTTCCTTCCATCTAGTCACATACTTCAATTACAATTTCATAAGACAATGCTCAAATTAGGGTTCCACAAAAATTAATCAAAACATAATAAGAGAAAGAGAAGTGAGAATCAAAGTATGTTTTTACATGAAAGAAGAAAGGAAAGAGAAAAGAAAATGGGAAGTATGGTACAGAAAAGAAAGTGTGAAGTAGGGTGAGTAAGTGAGTTTATGCGTAGTGAAAATATTCATATCCAATAGAGATTAAAGACAACTTCTTGAATCAATTTGAAAACTATATTTATATACATTTTTCATAAAAAAATTCAAATAAAAAATTTGTTTCCAATTTTTTACCTAATATATTTAAAATTTTGAAAATTTAAAATTTTTGAAAAATTTAAATTTTTTTTCAAAATTTAAAGTGTTTCGAAAAGGCTTTAGGTTTGAAAATTTAAAAATTTAAAATATTTGAAAAAATAGAAAATGACGCAATATCCATAATAATAATAAAAAATCAAATCAAATATTGATATAAGAATAAAATAGGAAAAGAACTAAGAGAAGTTAAAGAGGGAAATCCTTTATATAGAGGTATAGAATACTCCATAATTCAAAATTTAAAATTTAAAATTCAAAATTCAAAATTTAAAATTTAAAATTCAAAATTCAAAATTTAAAATTTAAAATTTAAAATTTAAAATTCCTAATTTAAAATTTAAAATTCAAAATTCACACTTTAAGATTTAATATTTAAAATTTAATAATTCAAAATTTAAAATTTAAAAATCAAATTTAAAATATAAAATTTAAAACCAAAATTCAAAATTCAAAGTTTAGTTTTTAAAAATAAAGAAGTCACAAAATGTCAAATATCTCCTATCGTATATTTTAAAATAATAAAATAAAACATAAATATAAGGATAAAATTTAAATAATACAAAATGATAATTATGTGGGGAACCTTGAGGGTAGTTGTTGAGGATAGACAAGAGTCTCACTCTGAAAAAAGTTAAATATATGAAGACAAATTCATACCATTATTAGTTTTTCTTGGATTCAGTAAATATATATATATATATATATATATATTATTTTTATTTTTTCAAAGGTAGTATAAGTTTCATCTCTCACCTAAAAAATAGAAATGAAAACAGTTAAAATCCAATAAAAAAAATTATAAGACAAAACATATTACCTTACTATCAATATACAAACACATCTAAAAGTATATGGTGAAATAGCAGTTAGCATCAACTTTATATATCATAATTTCGACTAAAAAGCATACAAATATTTTTTTTTTAAACATAGCAAAATGAACCCTTAAGAACATAAAGGACAGAATAGGACTTTTTAAACTTTGATAACCTATTTAATGTTTAAAAATAAAGTGTCAAATTAAGATCTTTAAAACTCAATGTACTATAAACGGAAAACTAAAAACTAACATTTTGGCAATAAAATATAACTTGGCTAATATTAATTTATAAAAAAATACCTATCATAAGTTTTGTTTAACATATTATAACGTAAATATTTATATTTATTATTACAGTGACATATAAACTTAAAAAATATAACTTGTAATTTTTTTTATCTGTATCAGGAAGTAATTATACAAATAAAATATTTGTTTCAATTTATATTTTAATTTTTTTTAAAATATATTAATTTTAATTTTAGAAAAAAAAATATAATTTACATCAGTTCTTAGTAAAAAAAACATATATCCAAACACATCTTAAATATGTGGCCATCCAAATTGCCAAAAAAAAACAACACAAATAAATATTTTAAAATATAATGTATCAAAACAGTATTAACCGTAATATTATTAAGGTGATCTCTTTTATCTTATTGTTAATATCTATATGATTTAGTGTGTTATCTTATCTATAAATATAAATATGGATGTGAAGAGTGAAATGTTTGAAGGAGAAAGTGTGAAAAGAGAAAAGAAAAGTAAGATTTTGTAGTGAGTTGGAAAGGAAGAAACCGTTTAAAGAAGAAGAAAGGAAAAAGAATGGAAGTGTTGAGTGAGGAATGGTGGAATGAGACGAATGCTTTGTTTTTGGAAGTGTTCCCTAACATCCAAACTCAGACTGCCACCTCGGACAAGATCAATGGTCCTCCAATAATGTTGTCGCTGCCGGAAACAACTCTCCTCTCCGGTCACCCTCATCAAGACATTGTGGAAGCTCCTTTAGTGTTGGCACCGTCTCAGACATCCAAAGAGTGTCGTATCCAGGTTCAGTCCAATAAACGAAAAAGAATTACTTGGACCATGGAAGAGCATAGGTACTTCTATAATATCAATATTCTTTTTATACTTTTATTTTTACAATAACATTATATTAGAGTTTCATATTAATTTTTAATTTATTTTAATCTCATTTATTTTTTCATCATAGGTTGTTTTTGGAAGGACTTTACATATACGGGAGAGGATATTGGAAAAAGATTTCATATTACATTCAAACAAAAGATGCAACTCAGGTGGCGAGTCATGCACAAAAATATTTTATGCGTAACAATATATCACAAGAGAAAAAGAAAAGAAAAAGCATTCATGACATGGTGTTAAGTCAACCAATACAAGTACACTTCAATCCTCCTATCAACATGTCCCATCCAGAACATCTAAATCCTGTTAATATGTCTCATCAAATACCACCAATAACAGAAATGATGCAGTCAAATCATATCAACCATATAAATCATCATCCACAATATAATGGAATACATCAAATGATGGAGAGCAATTCTATCAACAACGTAGTATATTCTACACAGTTTCATCAGATGCAATCAAGATGGAGATGAACTCTATTAACAATATAATGCATCCCACATAGTTTAATCATATGCAACTATATATAATGTATAAGTTGGTCATGAGGATTCAATTTGTTAATATTCAATTTGTTGAATATCCTTTTGTATATAGATCCATGTATATTTATATGATTTTTTATGTTTGTGTTTGATTGAAATTGGATTATTTATGGATTGCTACTTAAATTGTTTCCTTATGTGTATATTTTCTCATATTAGGAATTTATTTCAATCACTTATGTATTATTTGTGTGGTGATTTATTTTGATTATATTGTATAGATGAACAAATATAGATAAAAGTGCAAGAAAAAAAATAGAGATTTATTTTTAACTTTCCTTTGTAAATATATGTACTTTGTGTATGTTTAATGTATTTTGGTACATCTTATACCTTCCAGATGCCCTCTAAAGTACAATGGATAGTTTTTTTTTAATAGTTTTTTTACCATGCTAGAACTCTCTCTCTTCATACACACATAATTAACAAAATTGGAATTATAGATTTAATAAAGAGTAATTTTAGTTAATTTTTAGTTTTATTATTATTTTATACATTATCGTATTAAAATACAAAAATGAATTAAGGGGTGACGACTGACGTTTTAGTTTGTTGTTTTTGCAGGTTGAAGGAGGAATCTACTAGTCATTATTGCCTGCCTCGTTTGGGGTCAATGTTTCGCGTGATTAGGAGTGTCGTCGGCCGCTTCCATTTATCCTTTTGCTCACTTCTTGCAATTTTGTAATGTTATAAAGCCGTTTAATGCTAGGAAGTGTGTGGATCTCGATGGTTAGAGAGATTTGGTGTCATAAGAACAAGTTATTTTTAAAGGAGGTGTGGTGGATCATTCTGAAATCTTCACTTTGGCTCGATTGAAGGTTTGGTCATGGGTAACTTCTAAAATATCCTTTGCTTGCTTTTCCTTTTCTGACTAGTATCTTGCTATTTTATCGTGTTTGAAATCGATTTAATTGGCATGATCCAGTTTAAGGTGATAGGTATCTCTATTTTGATGGTTGTTGGTTTTTGTGGACTGTTGGGTTGGTAGTTGAGTTGGTGGTTAAGGTCTGTTGTTCTATTTTGCCTCTTATTATGGTTGCAGATTGTAATGGGTTTGTTTTAAGATTGTACGAGATTTATAGTGGTAGATTATTTTTTAGTCTCTCGTAAATTGGTTTTTATTATATAAGTATGTATAAGGATTGAACCACCTTAAATGATTCCTGTTATTCAATCTTTATTGCTATAAAAAAATTGTGTAATTTATTTAAAGTATAAAAAAAATACTCATGAATTTCTTACCAGTTTCTCAAAACCTATAAAATTCATCATAAATAATATCGAGTTATAAAATTTTATATTAGACTTACTATATATAGACTCGAACACTGGAAGTCAAAACTCGTCATTCTACCGTGATGTTTGGTAAATTTTTAAGGACACAAAGCAAAATATTTATAATTACATTCAAAATGGAAATAAAGACTTTTATTATATAACGAACAAAAAACAACCGTATCATATAGTCATTAGAACCAATCATATTATACTGTTTTTTAAATCAGGAGATTATTTAAATAAATTAAAGCAGAAAATGATATTTTAATTCAAAAATCTGTTTTTTTATTAAACTAGATAATTTTTGTTCACTAAAATATTCATATTTATTTATTTATTTTCCTTTATCGAACACATCTGTAGAAAAAAAAAAGAATAGTTATTGCGTCTGGCATATTTATTTATTATTAACCTCGTGCCTCTGGTAACATATTCACGTGATGTAATCAGCCATAATAATTCCCCAAAAAGTGTTGGAAAAACTTGCTACTACTTCAATGAAATCACACTTTCTACTTCCCTTCAAATCAACAAAACACAAAATAAAAAATTCACTTTTTTCAAATATAAAATTTGAATTCCACGAAATATAATTTAAAATAATAACGTTGATTCGGATTCACCCACCAGAAAAAATTGTCCCATTTTTTTGTTATAAAAGTGGTTTCATGGAATTTTCTTCTCAAAAAACATGTTTTTTCATGATGAACTTTGAAGTCAAATATTTTCTTAAAAGAGTAAGTTTTGTGACTGGTGTGATCCACTTTCTGGTAGCATATGTTATCTTTGACTAGAGACAAACCAAAATTGGGTTTCTTTTTGTGTTGATGGAATTTGATCTGATGATTATTAGGGTTACCCTTTGGTTCTTGAATTCAGCAGAGGGAAAGTGTGATTAGGTTGTAAGAAAACAAAAGGGGAAGAACAATGGAGTGGTCCAAGAAAGAGAAAGAAGTGAATATATTTGGATAGAATATAGAAAGAAGTACATAAAAGAAAACAAAAAAGTGCCAATTCTGGAGCATTCACTTTATAATTGAACATGGAAAAGGACTGCACATTATATAGCCTCAGCTTTATACATTGCAAACCCTATTTATTGCTCAACTTCTTTTAAAGCTGCATTAGCTGAACCTCTTGTTGCTATTTTTCAAACATTTTTTTAAATTGTATTGATCTATACTATTCATTTTGAATCTTAAATGGAATAGGTACAGGTGGAAAAATAAAATATCTCAATGTAATGATAGAAACTGATCAAACCGAAACACGATATCAAGGAGTCACTATGCATGTTCGTTATTAACTGACTATCCAGCCCCCACGCAGCTAAAAATCCATAAGTCAACATTATAAATAGAACTCTGTAGAAAGAATAAGGTATGTTTTTCACCTCCTACAAGAAAACACTGAAATCATAACATTGACTTGAACGTCGGAGTGTAATCGCAGGCCAGACACCGACCGACAGAATACCTACAACAAAGGAAGGAAGCTTAAAGAAACTCAACGACAACTCACACATCAACAATTGGGTATCCAATGGACAGGTATTACTTGGACTCCTCCACCCCGTCCAGGTACATAATAAAAGTAAAAAAATTAAATAATATATAAAATAATATTGTTTAAATACTTTTATTAAAGCTTGTACTAGTGAGTAATAAGTAGCTCCAACAAAAGACTTAACAATGTGCTTAAGGAATATCATATAATAAATATTCATAAACTCTGATTAATAGATAATTGAACTTTATTAAATTTAAATTAATCATCATATAACTAAATGTTTAAAACAATCATTATAAATCTTAATGATAAAAATACTCGAAATCTAATCACAAATTTATAATCGTAATTCAAATTTAAATTATTTTGATATATAGAAAATCTATGAGAGAAGCATGTTCTATTATAATTACTAAGTTCTTTTTAGTTAATTTACTTCTAAATTTTCTTGAGCAATAGCTTGTTGTGTCTGTGAATGTGTGAAGACTCTATAATTGTGTCAGAATCGTAGCACGTGCCACCAACTTTCTCAATCCTTTTATAATGTAATGAAACTTTTTAATTATTAAACATCTTTATGACTCATAATAAAATCATTAACTTTTACACAATAGTACCTAGAACTTGTTCAAATTGTGTGGAAAAATAACTAATATTTCTCTTGAAACTACGATTGATAAAAGAAATAAAAAAATCTTAAAGAGAAAAAGGAGAAAACCTTTTTAACATTCTCATCATTGAAGTATAATTAAACCTTTTTACTGTGTTAATTATAACGAAATCATTTTGGATTTGTTTTTGCCTATTTTGCTATTCTCACCCATCACATGATGATATTTTTTTTTTATATACCTATTTGTAGTAACAGAAAAATGCTAATTTTCCTCTCCTTCCATTTTTTTAAATGTTTATGTATTTTTGCCCTTTTCCTTTATTTTTTAAGGGTACCCTTCCAGAAAAAAAAAAAAAACATATTGAGCTCAATGATGTATTGCTATTAGACTGCTTAAAGAGGAAAAAGAACTAAATGGAAGAAATAACAAAAAGTACGAATATGTCTCTATACTCGTTTACTTTTGTTGAAGAAATGACGTTGACTAAAAATATCATAATATATAATTAGAATACAATCATCATCTTCTTATAAAATTAAATTATATATAACTTTATTTGCTAATATGATATAAAAAATAAAGATTATTATGAAAAGATTTATTATAATTGTTGTGCTATTTGCTATTATTTTTTCTATTTTAAAAAAAGTGTATTCACATAACTAATAATATAACAAAATTAAAATATATAAACAGATTCAAATCTAACGTTCTAATATTTTTTTTTAAGATTTAATTAAACATAAACTCATTTAATAACAACTTTTATTTTCATTTATTATTATTTTTAGGAACAATTAATATGATAACAACAATTTTTTTTAAACGAATGTTTGCATCTCTCCTAATACTTTTTCAGTTAATTTTAAAGTTGACAAGAATTTGACATTTAAATGTCTTCTAATCTCAATTAACTAAATGAAACAAGCATCAAGAACAATCTAATATTTCTAGCATTTTCTATAATTTTTTTTATTAGTATTGTTTTTTTGTTGAGTTTTGTACTTACAATATAGTCAATCAAAAAGATTTAAGCTAATCTTAATGTAAATTAAGACTATTTTGGACCCTTAAAAATGTTATAGTAATGGAGGTATATTAGAAAAATTCAAACTCATCTTAACATAATTATGTGCATGACATTTCTATAACTAATTAAACAATGATAGTTACTTAAAACTAATTACTTTACTTAAACAATAATTAAATCAAGATTAAGAATAAATAAACAACTATCCCAACATATTTATTATTACTACATTAAATATTATCACATATACACTAGTGGTGTAATTTCTTTGCATGCACATCCCCTCAACATATTTGAGTTTATAAATTTTTCTTCACCCATAATAATAATAAAAACTTATATCCATTTATTGATTAATATATTGTTATTTTATTTATAAGGTATAAAACAATTCTTTAACACTAATTTAAATTTTTATATAAATTATTTTCACAAAGTTTTAATTTAATTGCATACTAATCTATTATAAAAAATGTTGTATAATATTAGACACGAGTAAGTAACTTATTATTCAGCATTATAGTTAAATTCACAAACCCCAACTCAATACTTTGGTTTATCAACCACATTATCAGTCATATTTTCTATTTTTTTTTCATACAAAATTGTAGAAGATAAGTTTCTTATAAATTCTTATATAAATCTTGTAAACTCTCTTGAATTATGAAAATACATAGTATAGTATGTGAATGGTAAATTTTATTAATTTGAAAAGAGAATCCATTGAACAAATTAGAACTCATATATTTAATGAGATAAAAAAAGTACTAAATAAAAATATTAATTATAGATTTTTCTTTCAAAAATAAGACAAATTATCATTTTTATTTTTAAAAATATAAACTAGTGAGAAATTAGTCTACAAACAAAAAATTATTTTTATAAATTTTATAATTCAATATCAAATTGACCATGACTAAATAATATAAAACTTATCACCAATAGTATATCTTATTAATAAAATATCTGTAAAATTTAAAGGACAAAGAGTAGTTTTGCTGATTCATTGAAAAACAAAAATGGAGATGCAATGCAACAGATGAATAGTGAAGTTTGAGAAGGTGAAAGAGAAGGTGAAAGAGAAGCGCGTGGAACACTCTTGTCTTATGATTTAGCAGAAGTACTACATTGGCATTGGCATTGCTATTGTTTTGTGTGTAGAGTCCCATAGACTAGAATGACGGCTACCATTTATGTTTCTTCCTTCTCTCTCTCTTCATAAAACCCATTTATGTCTTTCCCTTAGCTTCACGCCAAACGCCTGCACTCTACTCTACTACTCTCTCCTCTTCTGTGACTTCTTCACTCAAAACCCAAACATGCCCTTATCCCATTCTTCACCATAGTTGCTCACTTCTATCTCTTCCATCTTCATCCTTGTCTCCCTTCGTTTCCAATGAAAGGTGTGTTGCCTTTTCTTGGCAAGCTCAGAAAGCACTTTCTGTTGCTTCTTGTGGCAATGGAGCTCCTGCTGCTTCCTCTCTCTCCTTTTGCTTCTCCTCTCAGTGATGAAGGTGTGTGTGCACTCTCACTTGAGACACCCCTTTTGTTCATTTGTTTCCTTTGCATGGCCCAGAGAGAAAACAAAGAGTTTCTCTTCCTTTGGTGCATGTGGGTGTGTACGAGGATCATGTTTGGTTTATGTTGGAGGGTTAAAAATGTAAGCTTGGTCGTTTTCATGGGGTTTCCTTGAGGGATGAAATGATTCTAGAGTGACAAATGAGTTCACCTGTTTTGGGTGGAGTTTGGTAGAAATTTTTATTTTTATTAATGATAGTTTCATTTGTCTTTTTAATGTAGACATTGTAGAAGAAGTATACGACAAAAATGATAACGAAATAAATAAAGGAGCAACAGTTTTAAACTCTGAAGTTTTTTTTTCTTTCAAATAGTGTCATTTCTTGTGATTTGGTGCTGAACTATTCATGTTTACTGTGTGCTTGGCGGCTTCTGTTTTATTGGTGTCTGGTGATTTTTTTGGCGACTTAGCAGAACTTTGTTTTTGAGGCTTATATTTTGGTGTAATGTGTGGATTTTGTTTCGTTTGAGAAGAACTAAACTCAGTGCTTTGTGAGTTGATCTACTAAGCTCCAAGTGTTCTTTGAATTGAATGTAACAAATGCATGCCTTTTGAGTAAAAGGCAAGTTTTTTTATCCCATTAGTTTGGGGTAAAAAATATAAAAAATTAATATAGGATAAAGTAATAGCTAAACAAGAATGATCAAGTGTTCAATTATGCATTTAATTTTTCATTGTTGTATTTTAGGTCTTGTTCTGATACTTTTATGTTTGTATTAATATTAAATATTAATGTCTACCCTTGCATATATCTTCTTATGTAGCTTCAACGGTAACTTAAACTAAAAAAAAAAACTCGAGTCCTCTTAGTTAATAACCCAAACCTGAATCTGTAAAGGATAATCTTTTAATTTACTAGTCCCTTTTATCTCTTTCACTCTCTTTTTTTCATTTGCTAGATAAAGGTAAACTACTTGTATTCGTTAACATTTTTACTGTAGTGTTTATATCTTAATTTGTCTTATTTTCATTTGTTTAAATTTTCATTTGTTCAAAAGCAGGTTTTGAACCTATTTTCTTAATTTATCCTTATGTTTAATTAATATTTCTAAGCTATATTATAATTACAATCTATAAATGAGAAGATTTGACAAGATATTATGTTGGAAATTACATAAGAATGGATGGTAAGATGGTTTGTATTGATTGTGGAAAATAACTTTTGAAGATCAACATGGGGCAACAAAAAGGTGTACCTTTTGATTTTGATGTGTGTTTTTGAGATACATGTATATGAAGATAGTTGCATGTAGAGTCATATAGTGTGTCAATTCTTTTAGTGTTCAAATAATATAACTAATTCATTTTATTCATCCATGAGGTTTTGATTTGCTTGACTTTTCATGCACGTGAAAATGTATATAGGACAAGCATTGATGAAGATTAAGGCTTCATTCAGCAATGTAGCAGATGTTCTGCATGATTGGGATGATTTGCATAATGACGACTTCTGTTCCTGGAGAGGAGTCTTGTGTGACAATGTCAGCCTTACTGTTCTTTCTCTGTTAGTCTTCTATCTCTGAACTTTTCAATTGCATTAATCTCTCTGATTAGCCACATTTTCGAAGATTGAACAACTTACAATGCTTCTTCTTGTTTCTATAGAAACTTGTCAAACTTGAACCTTGGTGGGGAGATACCACCGGCCATTGGTGACTTAGGAAACTTGCAATCCATGTAAATATTATATATTTTGGTTAATTTGATGACACTTTTTTTTCTCTTAGTTTTTTTTTTACATTTAACCTGAATCATGCACTTCTGGCATTGACAGAGACCTGCAGGGGAATAAACTAACTGGTCAAATTCCGGATGAAATTGGGAACTGTGCTGCACTTATTCATCTGTATGAACCATGTTATGGTCTTGATTCTGTTTACTTATTTGTATGTTGTTTTTTCACATTGTTGAAATTTCCCATGATGCAAATGCTGATCACATTATTTTCTTCATTTTATTTGGAAGGGATTTGTCTGATAATCAGCTATATGGTGATATACCTTTCTCCATATCAAAACTAAAGCAGCTTGTGTTCCTGTAAGATTGAAATTAGAATTTGTATTCAATGTTTTACTTTGGTTTTCATTCTACTACAAGTCCTGAGTTGAGCTGGTGAAAGCAGGAACTTAAAGAGTAATCAGTTGACTGGTCCTATCCCTTCAATTTTAACCCAAATTCCTAACTTGAAGACTCTGTAAGTTCTCACTTTGTCATCTTTGCCATATAGAAAATAAATATATGATCCAATGTGAGGCATGTGATAGTTAACAAGTCTTTATGTTACGAAGTTATAACTGTGACTGGAGCTTTTCCCAAAGTTCTAAGAATTGTATGGTTATGTTTTCAGCGATCTTGCACGAAATAGACTCACTGGTGAGATTCCAAGGCTACTCTACTGGAATGAAGTCTTGCAGTACCTGTGAGTTCTTCTTTAATCTCTTTTTATTGTATCGTTATTTACATTTTCAGCTATTACATGTTTCTTTTTACATCTTAATATACTCTGCAACTGTATTTTATAAAAAATGGTTGAAAGCTTACATGGTTTTGTATCCTTCGTATTATATAATCATGTGATAGCGGGTTGCGAGGGAACATGTTGAGTGGAACTCTGTCGCCTGATATCTGTCAATTAACTGGTTTGTGGTATTTGTGAGTATTTGATTTGATCCCTTTCAATGAGGTTTCTCTTTTTTTTTTCTTTTCTTAACATTCTTTTAATCTCTGGTTTATTAAGTTTGTTATTTTGTTCTGTTTTACCTGACTTCTCAGTGATGTGAGAGGCAATAATTTGACTGGCACCATCCCTGACAGCATTGGAAACTGTACAAATTTTGAAATATTGTATGTTACTTCACTGGTGCTTTTAAGTGAGGCATTATAGTTGGTTTTGTCCAAATTGTAACTTATCCTTTTGAATGAATTTCAGGGATCTGTCATATAACCAGATTTCTGGGGAGATTCCCTATAATATTGGATTTCTTCAAGTAGCTACTTTGTGAGTATATGGCGGTGAACCTGTTACTAATGTTTTGTTGGGATAGCAGATTATCTTCTTAATATCTTATATCACTTCCTGGTAGATTTGTTTTTGTCATTTTGTATCCTTGAATTGTATAGAATGCATGAATCGTGACTTTTCTTTCCAGGTCACTTCAAGGAAATAAATTAACTGGTAAGATTCCGGAAGTCATTGGTTTAATGCAAGCCCTTGCCATTTTGTAAGTATACTAGAACACTGTTTCTGAAAATAATTTTGGTTCACTGAATCGTGTATAATCTGTACTTTCTCATTGCGGCAGGGATTTGAGTGAGAATGAGCTGATAGGACCCATCCCTCCCATACTAGGCAATCTGTCTTTTACTGGCAAGCTGTAAGTATAATCCCACACAAAGTAATAACTTCTATTAGTAATGACTTGTCTAAGTTTCTGTCTTCAATCACTTAGGTACCTTCATGGAAACATGATTACTGGACCAATACCTCCAGAACTTGGCAATATGTCAAGACTAAGCTACCTGTGAGTTGATCTCCAATTGATTGACTTCATTATGTCCTGCTTTGTTCATGAAGTTAAAAGAACATTTTTTTTTACAGGCAATTGAATGACAATCAACTAGTTGGCCAAATTCCCGATGAACTTGGGAAGCTTGAACACTTGTTTGAATTGTGAGTTTGGATCGTTCTGTCCCATTACCATTGCATTTCTCAGTTTGATGGTGTGTTAATTTGCATCAATTAATGTCATCTAGGAATCTTGCCAATAATCATCTTGAAGGATCTATTCCACTTAACATTAGCTCCTGTACGGCCTTGAATAAGTTGTAAGAATTCTGAACTCTAGTTTGAAATTTTGTGGATTGAACATTCTTTATTTTTCATTACCTTAGCTTGGAATATGTCCAATCATTTGTTTACTTTTGCAGTAATGTGCATGGAAATCATTTAAATGGTTCAATTCCTTTGAGCTTTAGCAGCCTTGAAAGCTTGACTTACTTGTATGTTTCATCTTACTGTGTTTAGACTTCTTTCATTCTTTTGTAGTAGATCCCTTCCCAATTTATTAATATAATGAGAGTTTTTTTGAATTGCCAGAAATCTTTCTGCGAACAACTTCAAAGGGATTATACCTGTTGAGTTAGGTCATATAATAAATCTTGATACGTTGTAAGTTCCATGAAACTATATCCAACCTAACAAAATTGCTATATATGCTGAACTTTTTGTTTTGTTTTAGGGATCTATCTAGCAATAATTTTTCAGGGCATGTTCCAGGGTCTGTTGGTTATCTTGAGCATCTTCTAACCTTGTAAGACAAATGCTGCTACTAAACAATTTGATCTACCTCATGCTTTGTGTTTCACTTGTGACATTTTCACATTGTATTTAGGAACTTAAGCCATAACAGTCTTCAGGGTCCCTTGCCTGCTGAATTTGGAAATCTTAGAAGCATACAAATTATGTGAGTTTTGTTGCACTTTTTAAAGGTTAAAATTCACTTGAGTCCTATTATATTATTTGTTGCTATGGTTTTAAGGATCCATAATAATTTGTTTTTGTCCTCCAGTGACATCTCATTCAACCATCTCTTGGGTAGTATCCCTCCAGAAATTGGCCAGCTGCAGAATCTTGTGTCTCTGTATGTTAAGCAATGATGTATTACCTAGTTGATTTTTTTAAACTACTCATTCAGAATAATATTTTATTCATTTCTCTGGAATTCTGATAGGATTTTAAACAACAATGATTTGCGTGGGAAGATTCCAGATCAGCTTACAAATTGCTTAAGTCTGAACTTCCTGTGTGTATTCCTAGCAGCTAGCCATTGCCTCCTTTTTTATTATTTTCTTCAGATTTGTGTGAGTGGTTGCTCTAAATGTTTTATTTTATTTGTTAGGAATGTCTCATATAATAACTTATCCGGGGTCATTCCTCTAATGAAGAACTTCTCACGGTTTTCAGATGACAGGTATTGAGGGAAACTGTCGGATTTTCTTGGTTTCTTAATCCATTTATCAATGACTTTTAATGTGATATGTTGCAGCTTCATTGGAAATCCATTATTATGCGGAAATTGGTTAGGATCCATATGTGATCCTTACATACCAAAATCCAGAGGTGTGTGGCATCCATCTGAGATGACTTGATAGTTACAATTATATCTATGATGATTATATTTATACATAAGCATTGGTTTGTGAGGGGTAAAATGTTATTGAATACAATTTTAATAATGGACTTTATTTTGTACTTCTTTGTTCAGTGGTTTTCTCAAGGGCTGCAGTTGTTTGTCTCATAGTTGGTACCATCATATTATTGGCGATGGTAACTGTTGCTCTCTACAGATCAAGCCAATCCATGCAATTGATTAAAGGATCCAGCGGAACTGAGCAAGGTATGTTCAACATAAGAACTTCTTAGGTATTCTGTTTAGTATTGTTATGTGAGCCAAATTCTCATTTGTTTTTCTCTTCTTCCTTCTCTTCAGGACCACCCAAGCTTGTAATTCTTCATATGGGCCTGGCCATCCACACTTTTGATGATATTATGAGAGTTACCGAGAATCTCAATGAGAAGTATATTGTAGGATATGGTGCCTCAGGTACCGTGTACAAGTGTGTTTTGAAGAATTCCCGGCCAATTGCAATTAAACGACTATACAACCAGCATCAACACAACTCAAGGGAGTTTGAGACAGAACTTGAAACTATTGGCAGCATCAGACACAGGAATCTTGTCACTTTGCATGGTTATGCTCTAACTCCTAATGGAAATCTTCTTTTCTATGACTACATGGAGAATGGCTCTCTGTGGGATCTTCTTCATGGTATATTTACTTACACTCGAATCTTATTTTTAAGGTAAATCGGTATGAAGGTAGCTTAAGATTGTTTTTATGGCTTAACTTTCTTTTCTAACAGGTCCCTTGAAAAAGGTTAAACTTGATTGGGAAGCACGCTTGAGGATTGCTGTGGGAGCTTCTGAAGGACTTGCTTACCTCCATCATGACTGCAATCCTAGAATTATTCACAGGGATATTAAGTCCTCAAATATCCTGATAGATGAGAACTTTGAAGCTCGCCTGTCTGATTTTGGCATTGCCAAATGTTTATCAACTACAAGAACTCATGCATCAACGTCTGTGCTTGGGACAATAGGCTATATTGACCCTGAGTATGCCCGGAGTTCTAGGTTGAATGAAAAATCCGACGTGTATAGCTTTGGTATTGTTCTACTTGAGCTACTAACTGGGAAGAAAGCAGTGGACGATGATTCCAACTTGCATCACTTGGTAAGTATTTTCTGCATTTTTTTTCTGACGATTAAGTCTTTAATCAAGCAGAATAGTGTCTGTAATCTATGTAGCCGACCTCTTCTACTTAGACAAGGCTTTGTTGCATTCAAATTTTAGTTAACCAGATGTCATAATTGTCATGTGTATACACCTAGAATCTGACTAATGACTAATACGTGGTTTGTTAGGTATGTTTAGTGCATTTAGTATGATTACAAATGAACAATAAATGTCAAGTGTAGATTAGTGTAACTCTTGTTTCAGCAACTTAGTGTTGCTTAAATATAAAGTAATGATGGCTTAATTTTCAGAAGCTCAACGCGAAGCAGGTAAAAAAAAATGATTATTTCTTCCAAAGCTAAACCAAACACTTTTGTGTATGCCAAAAGTCCTCATACATGATTTGAGATATGAAAATCTTTTTCTGTTGAAGCTAGCAATAATGTGTGGAACATGGCTTGCAGATATTATCTAAGGCAGATAACAACACTATAATGGAGACTGTGGATCCTGAGGTGTCTATTACCTGCATGGATCTGACCCATGTTAAGAAGACCTTTCAGCTTGCTCTTCTTTGCACAAAAGGAAACCCTTCGGAGAGGCCAACTATGCATCAGGTTGCCAGGGTTTTGGCATCACTACTCCCTGCACCTCCCAGCAACATCTTTGTCCCTCCTTCAAAGACCATTGATTATGCACAAATTGTGATTCAAAAGGGAAACAACCTTCATCCCCCGCAAATGGAAAGGTTACAATCTCAGAAGTACTCTAATGATCAATGGTTTGTTCGCTTTGAGAATGTTGTATCAAATAACAGCCTATAGGCACTTTATACTACGTGTCCACAATTCATGTCAAAGCCAAAGGTTGGGGTGAAGAGGGTGATGAAAGAATTCCAATCATTTTGGGAATTATTTGATAATTTTCCCTGAAACCATTGGATTGTTATACTTTTTGAGACTAACATTAACAGTAAAGAGAATAGGGCTTATAGTAGATAGTTTCCACTGTATTTTGTACGAGTATTACTCTTTAGGGGTAGTAATCACCGGATGGTTCCTTTCCTACAGTTTATGTGAATTGGAATCACATCAACCGAAGCATGCCAAGGAGTAGTATAAATATATTCCTATGTATGTGCAAGATAACTTCAGACTGATAAGGTAAATGCAGATCTTTTCTGAGTGTTTCAAGATTAAACTTTTCTTGTCTTAGATTGGGGTAATTGACTCTTTCAAAAACTGGAAACCAAATATTATACTAAACATATCCACCCTCAACATGATTCCATGCATCAAGTTTCGTGAAAGTAAAAGAAATGAGGTAAACAACAAAGTAGGAAACACTTTTTGTAAGTTTAAATTACTGTGTATGAATTAAAAAGTGTTTACTAAAAGAATATGAAAAAAATCTATAAATTAATTAATGACAAATAAATGTTATTTTACAGGAAAAAGTAGTTTTTAAAGGTGTTTAAGAAGAAGTTTATTGAATCAGACTTATATAGACTTATATCATGCACGTCAACTTTTACGTTATTTACCACTGGGCAACTTTGAACCCTCCAAGTAGAGGTACATTTTAGATGTGTTAACTTTAAACTGTTAATTGAAAAAAATTAAAATTCATGTGTAACCAAACAAGTTCAATGTTTTGATATTATTCCAAATTTTATTTTAATTTTGGACAAATGTTAAACATAACAGTTTGGAGTGGCATAATATTAGAATTTCTGTATAAGTAACAAATGATTATTGAGAGTTAGTAGGTAATTAAAAAGAGTGAGCCAAAGGGCCTATTGGTGGAAGCTTGTTGTCAAAGAAAATGGATCTGAAAAAATCTCAAATGCTTTGAACTTACAACCAGTGGAAACAAGCAACAATTTACAAGTGTTATTTTACTATTTTTATGCCTCAACAGTACCACATTTCATTTGTTTCTTTGAAGATTCTTCAAAGTCCAATGGTATGTTGTACAATACATACATACATACGTGCATTAGGTTTTATCTTGTAACTTCCTCCCTAAGCAATCTGTTTTAGCCAGAATCCTTTGTTTCCACAGATTAGCAAAGAAGGACCCTTTGGGTTGGCTTCCAGTGTATCTTACAGCTGAACTTCTAGTAATCATTCAGAGTAGCATTTGTGGAATTTTAAGCAAATGTTCTAGACTAACCAGCACCAATCTGAAACACCACTCTATTTCTATTAGAATCATATTTCCTGAGTCAAAAAGAAGAGTGGTGTAACTTTAGGACTTCGAACTTTCCAGAATGAGGCCATCATTATAAACACAAACCACCTCAAAAAAGTAAATTATATTTAGAATTGATTCTACTTGCCAGCATACAGGTCTGCTTTGAGATGAGGGACCCCATTTCATTCACACGTTGATACTGCTTCCCACATGATCTCTGCATTCCTTCTTTCACCACTTTCATTTTCTAGATGTTAAATTTTGAGTCAAACAATAGGTCAAATCTTATTACATCATGCATATTACTAACTATTCTAACCAAAATCAATTTTTAGTCTGGATAAGTCTGTGAAAAAGTGAGCTTAAAATAATTAATTTCGTTTGGATGTAACAAAATATGAAGTTGAAAGAAAATCTGTTCAAACTGCATTTTCTCAAATTCATAAAAACAGCTTACTCTTTTTCAGGGGGAAAAAAGAGCTTTTTACAAATTTTTTGAGCTCTTAATCGTCTAACTTATTTTATAAACATTGTTTTTTCACCAAATCAGGTGAAAATGTTCTGAAAAAGTGTTTTTCCAAACATGTTCTCAGTGTATAGATTTTTATCTTGTCAAGAGTGAAACATGAAGCTTTGAAAGAATCTACATTAACAACATACCTCATTCTCTTGAAAGGATCCAGGTCTATTCTCCTTCGAGCCCTTCAATAGAATAATAGGAATATCCATGCTTTAGTAGGGATGCTATACTCAAACAATCTTAGTTTGTCTCATAAGAATGCTAAGAGAGATAAACCTTAGACATTGACTGCTTCTTTGATGATGATTTTGTAGTTTGTTTCACTTCAGAGGCCAAGGTGAGCTGCAAATCGATTAGGCCCCAAGATTAAAACTAATAATTGTGTATATTTGCAAACATGAAGCATTATAAGCATTAAATTATGCAGAAAATGTGAACCTTAGAACAGATTAGTTGATAAATTAGGACACATAATAAGAAAATGAACCACTTTTAGTACCTTGCTAAATAATTCCGTGGGTGGTTTATTTATAGATTCCTTGTCATTTGCCTCCTGTGGATGAAAAATGGAATTACAATACAAAAACATGGTAAACTAAGAAAAGAAACACATGAGCAAAATTTATTACCAATGGATGTACTTTGATATTTCGGAAGACACCTCTTTCACTTTTACTTGAGAGCTGCTTGAGCAAGCACAACAAACATCAGTTAATACTCTTCCATGTTTCAAATATAAAGAAAATTTAAAATATATAAATAAATCTTAATTCAAATATATATTTAAAATAATACTCTTTATTTAATCAAAAATATATTTTCAATTCCATGGATGGAGAATTACATACCTTATTATCATGGCTACCTCGAAGTTTTTTACTGGTTCTACATTTGTCCTTCCCTGAGCCCACAGTATTAGAGTTTGACCTGTTGGGGAAGAGAACATTCCAACAAAATTGCTTATTGTAAGCACTTAAAACATACATGAATAGAATCATTCTTAATGATTCTACTTATATAATTAAAAAAGAAAAACATGTACATATCACTAAAAGATCAAAAATTAGAAATGCTTATTAAGACCTTCTAAATATTTATCAGTATATTTCTCTGTGGTTTTTAAAGAAAATATTTATTAATTTCTTATAATTACCTTTAAAATAATGATTAATAAAGTAACATATAGTGTTAGAGTATCTTCAATACATATTAATATTTTATATGAAACTTTTATTAAAGAAAATTGATATAAAATAATGAAAATCTTAAAATTAAAAATTTGGGTTTTATATAAAACCATGAATCTTAATAATAAAATAATGCATTTTTTAAGTTACTATTGAGTCTTAACAACAACACAACCAAACACAAATTAATTTTTTAAGTTATAAACAAACTGAAGGGCAAATAAAAAATAATAAAAGTTTAAATTTTTACAAGACTTGATTGTGAAGCAAAGTTTATAAATATAACAAATGTTTAAATGTAATATAAATACAATGTAGTCTATTTGAAGTAAAATAAAAACCCTCGTGAATTTATTATAAGAATCAGTAAAAAATATTAATTAAAAAAACTAAAAATCATACTGATTATGTTAGTATTATTGAAAAATAAAGCAAATCACACAAAAAATTAGTTAAAAAATATTTTTCTTAAAGTATTATACGTTCATACCTTCTGAGATCCCTTGTTTCGGTATTTGAGATAGAATTGCTTTTCAGACTACTTCGCACCTAAAATGAAAATCATATAAAACTTCTGTAATGAATTAACATAGTACTGATAACATATTTTCTCATACTTTTTTAATAAATAAAATTTATTTAAAATTATAAGAGGTTCATTGAATAAAATGTAAAGTTCACAACTTTTTTGAATCACGTTTAATTTCAACGAAGAGGATAAAATGTGTTAAAAAATATCTTCTCAGGGAGGAGAGTATGACTGCTTGAAAATACAAAACTAAGTTATTTTACTTCAATTAAACAGAAGCAGAAGCAAACAATTCTTAATACACAACAACAACATCAACAACTGAAGCAAATTTAAGTAACTAACATTATTAGATGTGTTCTGCATTGCCCTCTGTAAAAGTCAAAAAACATAATATGTACTAACTCACTAATTCCACTTTTGATGCACAAGAAAAGATACAAAGAGACAAAAAGTTAATTACTTGACATTGAGTTGGTCGTGATGTTTTGGTCTTAGACAAGATTTGTGCAGGACCCTCCAATATCTGCCATATCCAAAAAGTTAATTATACTATGAAAAGTATGCATTTACATGCTGTATGATTGAGTGGTAATTAATTTCTTCCCAAAGTACAAAGTGATAAAAAGCACTTACTTTTTTATGAAAGGGTTTTGCTTTAAGCTCCTGAGAACTTGATTGTGTAGGTCCACCTGATTCAGCACTGGTTTTAGACCTATTAAAATGCACAACATAACAATTTATCATGTTGGGTATATGGTTTATTACTAAAATTTAACAAAACCATGATGTTCACTATAACTTGAGAAGTAGTTGATATATATACTTGTGTCTATGTGCCCTGAGGGCTGTCACCAAGTTAGGTTCTTTAGCAGTGGTAGCATTTGATTTAGATGCTGAATTGGCAGCAGGGTGATCAACCTGCATCATAATTTAAAAACAGTTATTATTATTCATGTAATAATTTTTATTTCTCTCCACTGGTACATTATTTCTCTTTGTTGTATAAATTTTATAAGAAGAAATTATATGAATACCATTTCTAATTCAAAATTAGGCAAAGACATGACCAACTATTTTCTTGTATGAAAAAAGAGAAATTCTCAAACAACAAAATTGAAGTTCCATAGAAAACAACTGATGGATCATATTCCATAAAAAGATGGTTGATTACCTTCTTAGTCTTATGAGTAAAGAGAATGTGATGCTTCAAACGAGCAGCCTGTCATGAATAACACAAAATCAAAGAACTGAATCAATATTAACTGTCATCTCAAAAAAATGCAAAAGCATATATTTGCTAAATATCAGTTTTTCATGGAAATTAATCTAATCCAGATTAAGGTATTGTGAGAATCGAGAGACAAAGAGATGCATTAATTGTAAGGAGTGCAAAATTTTATTAAGCTAAAGTTAAGATTCAAAAACTAAAGAAAGCAAGTTAACAAAATATAGCATACCTTGCGCAAGTAACCAGCTTCGAGCTTTTGCCTTTTGGTTAATTGGCAATCTGTTGAAGAAGAATTCTGTCTCTGAAACCTGTTGAGATTAGATGACAGAAGACATGAGCAACAGAGGAAAGTAATAAGAAATGGATAAAACAATTTTTCACAAGGGAAAAGACATAGGAAAAAAAATGTCTTGTTATATTATCATATTGATATGATAAAAATGCAGAAGGAAAACATCAATATAGCTTGTAAGATCTTACGCAGCGACAGAGTGAACGATCAATCTTCAATTTTTTTATGAAAAGAAAAAATCGATGAGAGAATCCATCACAATGTGAATGTTCAATCCATTTTTTTATTGTGTCATTCAGTCATAAATTGTCATATATAATAAGATTATCAATTAGAAGAAGTTAAACTCAACAGAAATTGTGAAATACTTAATTGGACACAAAATATGACATTGTTCATCATCAGCATGAAAATCAGGAGGTGAGAAATAACTGATACCTGAAGGACTCAGGGCTCCGAACTTCTGAAAGGTTCTTCTGCTGCTTTGCCAAATGACTTGCTGTTGGTTTCATGAAAGAGAAATCTTTACCTCTAGATGAACTTGACTTGCTGAGAGGCTTTGTCTTACCATTTGAGGAATCTAGTAAAAAAAATAAACATAATCTCAGCTTTCAAAGGTAAACAAGTAAATCATTAAAAGTTAAAAAGAATAGCCAAAAGAGCTCGATTTACATAGAAAACAACAGCCCATATTCAAAAATATAGAGAGCCATCTGGCAATTTCTTCTCAAATTTCATACATGCACTAAATTTGGAAAATTGAACAATCGCATGCTACCACGAAAAGGTAGCAACAAGTTCTAATACCTGAAAAGATGTTAAAGACCGTAAAACAAATTCATACATTTGAAATGCAAAATCTTAAAATAATCATTTTGAGCAACATTGGATCCCTGAATCACAAGGCACAAAGCAGCAAGCATCAAAACATTGTGCCATCAATTTAACAGCAGTGTAGACCGTACGAAAACCTTACCTGTGCAATTATCCTCATCAACATCTGAATCTTGTTCTTTCTCCGTGCTAGGACTACAGTTTCCCCACCTCGTCTTCAAGAGAAACGCTACACACAACACATCCAAAGCAAAAAAAAAAAACACAATCAAACCCCTTTTTTCATTCTGAGAAACATTCAATGTTAATGCAACGATCAATCACATGTCGCCATGCATAATAAGTTACAACATGAATGATTAAGATGACAATTAAACTTATCCAATGATTCAGCAACATCATACAGAAGAAAAAACCAAACTCAACCCATTTCTCCAAACACGACAAAACATAACAGCGTCGTTTGATTTTCATGAAAGCCTTACGTGAAGGTGGGTAACTCGGGGCGAATTCAAACCATTGCTCTGCTTCGGAAGCGTCCCAATCCGTCTCTTGGCGCGTGAAAAAAAAGAACTGTGGCGCGTCGAACTCGTAATCAATGTCAATCTCGTGACCCTCGCAAAGAGGCGCGTATTCAACCTCGATCTTCTCGAACTCTTCATCCATGGCACCTTTCTCTCACTCTTTCTCTCTCGGTTTTCTCTCTCCAGTGCCTAATGACCCGTGATCAATGCACGAACTTTATGCTCATACCCAATTCAGATTCTGAAGCAAGTTTTGAAATTTCAAGGATTCCCTGACATGGGTCTCCGTCGTCTG